>NW_020451288.1:24727-59477 GCF_003343035.1 Apteryx rowi
TGAGGGTAAAGCAACCGGGAGAGATGGAGGAATACAGAGAAGAGACCTGGGAGAAATAGAGGGCAGCAGAAACGAAAAGGGTGCAGAATCACTCAGGCACGCCGTGGAAAGGATGCAGGCAGACACGGAAGGAAACTCCCGGAGGAAAAGCTGATGGCCTGACCCCATCTTACCACCTTCTGTTCTGAAGATACCAGCAAACCCTTGGTTCTTACCTGTTGCTACCTAACAAGATAACAAGGTGCCTCTTGGACATCTTGCGCTCAGTACAGCTGACATCTGACGTCTCCGATAATCCGATGGCTTCCCATCATCTCAGAGCATCAAAACTCCACATCATCGCCTTGTTTKGGCCTGCCATCCAGGCTACTTCCCCCACGACGTCATTCGTAGTAAAGCCCTGCTCCCTATCACTCCGTATTTTGTCTCCTGCATTCCCCCCACCCCCAGGGCTGCACAGCCGTATAAAATGGTTTCCAGGCCATTGCTCGCTCCGGAGCATTGCTCGTTCCGGAAGGGAATCTCATAGAGTGTAATATGAGACCAGAAACAGGCATGACAAAACTCAACACGCTGCTGTACGTATCACCTCGTCCCCCTGCAATCGGACTTCATTTTCAAACAGCCCAGCCTTKAGCTGCTGCTTAATAAAGGTATATAAAGAAAAACGAAGGACAGACCTACAGGACTGTTCTTTCCAAGTGTTTGATAACGTTCACAGCTCTGCGCAAGTCATGGCCTAAGAAAAGCTATGCTTTCCAAAATTTTTTTTTTTAAGAAAAAAGAAAACCCTTTCTAAAGGGTTTTGTAAGCCTTTTTTTAAAGGAAATTTTTAAATTCTTCTACAGAATTTTTAAAATTCTGTCCAAAAAAGGAGAAACCGCCGCCATGCTGACGCTATCCCCTAACAACTCTCCCGCAAGGGAACGCTGCAAAGCTGGCTTGGTCCGCGTCTGACTTCTCCGCGGAAGGCAGACGCGCCTGAACTGCCATCGGTTTAACACCGTTTGTTTTGCTAGAGAGGCTAATCTTGGTGTCGTTCCTTCTAAGGACCGTTCAAGCAAGAAACGCGTGCAGTTCTGAACCGGCACCACGAGGACGACGGGAGATTCCCTCGGAAAGCTCAGGTTAAATAACTTATCATACCTTATTGTAGATGTAACAATTTGTAAACATCGTATTAAAGTCCTGGATACATTCTTGAGCATTCCAGTAGTAGTTATTCTCCAAGCGCTTCTTTATTGTTCCCATATCCATAGGAGTTTTAATAATCTTATAATAATCCTGCAAAAGRGCAGAGAAGTAAAGATGAGCGTGGAAACGAGAAGAACCAGCAGAAAAAGCTCACAAAACACGTATTTACAGGGAGCTTAAAGACGGGGCTTCCTCGTTTGCATCGCTGGACTTACCTGGGTGCGTTCTCCAAACCGAGCAGACACCCGGCTGCGAYAGTCCCTATCTCTCCGCTGCGATTTATCATTAAACTTAAGGCAACCCCTACGAAACACTTTTCCACCTTTTTCACCGCCTCCAAAAGGCAGYAGGGCATTTTCTCCGCAGAGGTTTGGTTAGCGCACAGCACCGGCGCTTGGCTCTACCGAGCAATTCTCTCGCAGCGAACGAGAGGCAGGAAAATTCCTAATTCCRGCCTTTCGGTTTGTAAGGGAGCCGGGTAACTTCTAAAAACCTCCTGCGAAATGAATGACCCGTCGCCGCGCGGAGCAAACAGCTCACACATCTGAYGCGGTAACCCGAGGAGGAGCGAGGAGAGCGGATTTACTACAGCCCGTTAAACGCATCCTGCTAATAGAAAGGAAGACGCTTCTATTTTTAGGCGTAACGTCTAGCAAAAGGGGCTGAAATGCCGTTGCTATAGAACCAGCGCTCTCGGCGCGTAACCGTGAGGTTGTTGCTGTTCCCAAGAAATTACGCGGCCTAACGCTCAAGTAATAGATTGTATGTTTAAGCACTACGATATCTTAAAACAGGCAAGGGAAAGCGGGTGTTATCATAAAACGTTGCACAGCAAAGGAAACACGTTATGAGAAACGGTGACTCTCGAGGGACAGCATGTTTCCCCCGGCGGCCGCTTGAGCGCTCAGACCCTCCGTTAAGTGTTTCGGTCTCCAGAAAAGTCTCCGCCGACTGTGGCAAAGCAGCGGAGCTCGAGCAACGGGTTATATGGGGTGCGGAGAAGCGTTCTGAGCTGGGGGGAAGAGGATGGCAGAGCCCTGGTCGACCAAAGATTTGCTCCTTAATAATTTTTGTCGCTTGGTTGGGGCGGAACGCAGCGCTCCGTCTAGACCGTGAAACTACCGCCTTCGTACGCTAAATGACTCTGGAAATATTTATTCCTATCTTATTCYCCGCAGCCTAGCTGAGAAAGGGTGACCCTCGATCGCAGAAGTCTACTGGCCAAAACGCTACCCAAGCCGCTGAGATTTCCACCTTGCCTCTATCTTCCAAAGAGCGATTCCRTGATTTCGGAAGAAGGGAGGGACGCCAAAGGCTTCCTTCTTTCTACCGTCACGCGACGAGCGAGCCGAGGAACTTCGGTTCCTCAGCTTTTGCTCGCTGCTCTCTCAACCTCTACTTACAGGGAGGTTCAGCTTGACAGCGTCCACAGGCTGCTGGAAAGGCCACGCAAACTGGTGCTTCCATAGCGTCTTGAGCACCACTTTGAGCAGATACTGCAGCTGGTTGGTCTGTCGCTTGGGCTTGTTGGGGTTGGAGGTCTCCGGCGGCGGGGGGTTCACGCCTACGGTGCTGCCTTGCTGGGGTTGGGCCTGCGACTGCGTCGTAGACATTTGGGTAGTTTCTAGTCCATCCCCCATCACCGGCAAATTTCTCAGTCTCGTCCCAGGGCCGCTCTCCGCAGACATGCTATTGATCCCATTGCATTCCTCACCGGACACCCTGCAAAACAAGGGGAACACAGAGAGGTCACTTCAAAGGGCGCTCCGAGGGCGCCGTCCCGTTTAAAAACAAAGCGGCGGGCCTTCGCGAGGTTTGCTCGGACACCTAGGCTTTGTGGCCCGGATGCTTAGCGGCAGCACTCTGTTGTCCGAGGGCACCTAGCGAACGAGCCGGTGTCGTTATTCTAGAGCTGGAAGTTCTAGATCTGGAAGCGATAACGGATAACCTGAGGCTGTCTCCTGCCTGGCACGCGGCAGCCTTTTCTCACAGCTCCTTAGCGAGCRTCATTTTGAGCCCTGCCCTCGCCTAATCCCGTCGAGGAGGGCTCCAAAACGGACACGGTCTGGTGTTCAACGTTCTCAAGAACCTCCCCTGCCTCGCCAAGGGGAATAAAAGCAGCCAAACCGTGCAGGCGAACGAGGTGTTTCGGCTCCGGCCCTCGCCGAGGGTTCGGTTCGCCCGCGCCAGCGAGAGGAGCTAAGTTAGCGTCAGCGAACCTCAATCCTTTACAACGCTCCGGCTAGAAGGGCGCGGAGTAGCGTCTCTCCTCCTCTCGATTTATCGGTCATCTTGCGGTATCGCAAGCCGATCTCCCCACCCCACCCCACCGCGTCAGCTAGCCCCAATTTAACGCTACGTTCTGCCGTGGGGGCAAACTCGTGCGCTTTCACGGCACGCTTCGGCTGCCTTATACAGCAGAGCCACCCGCTTTGGGGTAATTCACGCTCTGTGCTTTAGGTATATATTATAAATATCCTTCCGAAGACCGGAAAGTTGGGAAAAAACAGGTCTCGGCTGCTTCTACGGAGTTCTTCCGGGTTATAATATAGAGAAGGTGAGATAATGCTTCAAAGACCTGCAGCCCTTGCGCCGTCTTAGGCTGCAAGTGCCCAACGGGTCGCCACCGAGTCAGAAGCGGCGCCCGCGAATCGGCCGACGCGCGGCGAATTCGCCCCCTCGCTCGGCCGGTGGGACCTTTTCCTTGCGCCCTCGGCTGAGCCGTCTACCTCRACGGGGAGAAGATCGAAGACGCTTTAAAGCAGGCGGCCCGAGAAGGCAGCGAGGCGTTTGGTGCCAAACCGGGCGACGGTGAGCACCGGTTTCAAGTGGCGCTGGGRGAAAACGAGGAATAAAACGCTCCTGGAGCTATAAAAAGTGCTCTCTCGGCTGGGTTAGAAATGACTTTTTGGGGGTTTTTTTTAGCGTTCCTYGGCCAGCCGTCTGATCTGGAAAAAACTCCAGGCCGAGGCGCTAAGCTCAACCAACCCGCGCGCATATACTTTGTCCGAGTAAAATAAGTATATGCTCGGCCAAGTTTTTCTCGTGCYGTAGAGCGGCCCAGCGTCTCCGGTTGTCATCCGGGCAGGGAGACGCGGTCCCGACGTGTACCGCAGCAAGGGACTAACGGCCCAAGCAAGAACGCGCCCGCGCGGTTTTACCTGCCGCGTCCCTCCCGCATTTCCGAGGCCCCGGCAAGCAGTGCTCCGTAAAGCATCGGCCGGTTGCAACCCCCCCCCCACTCCCGGCTTTAAATCCATCCCTTTTACTGGCCCGAGAACGAAGCCGACCAAGCAACGCGCCAAGGGCAACGTCGGATTTCGTTCTCCGGCGTCTGAGCGCGAGCATTTTAAGTCGCGGGGCTCCGAGCGAGCTGAAGCGTCTCGCAAGGAACGTTATCCGCCTGCGGGTTGCTGCGGTAGGCCCGGGCTGCGCTCTCCTTCCGTCCCCTGCGATATTTTGCGAGGTTTTAGCTATAGATACACGAATATCGTGTTCGGGGACCTGTCGGCTCAGCTGAGCCGTCCCCTGAGAAACCTCCTTCTATGGAGCTTTCACATTGCACCTAGTTTCCTTCCATTCCGCTTTTTTTCCCCCCCCCGCCTCCCGTTAACCCGCCTGCTCTCCGCGGACTGTCCTCAGAGGAGCTTTGGCTCAAAACGCGACGCGATTTGGAAGTGATTTGGATTCTCTTTCCGCTAAAATCCCTCGCTTTTTGCTTCCAGCTCGGGCTGCTGCCTCTAGGCTGGCTCTCGAGGTTGCGCGGGAAAGGAGGGCTGCTTTCCCGTGCGGGACAACCCGTCCTTAGCCGAACTGGCGGCCAAGCGAAAGGAATCCTCTTTACTCACTGCAGGGGCTACATTACCTTGTAGGATACATTGCCATATAATTTTGCCCCAGAAAATGATGCAGCGTCAGAAGTTGCTTGGCTTGTCCATCTATCTTCCGCGGCTTCAGGCGCAAACGCCTTTAGATACCGTATCTGATGAAACAAACAAAGCAATTAATCTGAGGCAGCAACGGAAGGCATCAGAAACGAAGGCGACCTCCAGAGATTCACCCTTTTTTTTTTAACGTTTACCTGAATCGGCTACTTTCCGGGGCCCCGTCCGAGGGAACGGAGTCGCCCGCGCGTCGAGACGCCTCTACAAAAAGGAGGAACCGGCCCCGTCGGCCGAGGCTCTCGCGGGCGTCTCGCGCCTTTTTACGGAAAGCCTTGCGCCACGATCAGGCGTCTCAAGGGTAAGAGCGACCGTCTTCCTTCGGCTCCCCGTTACRATAGCTCTCCGAGAGCCAACGGTAAGAGGAAGCCAAGGATTCTTTTAAGCAAAGGGAAAATAACTCCGCGATTGCTTTAATCGCTTCCCGTTCCACTTAAGATCCCAGCTCCCCGGCTAGGGTGTCGAGTTGTGCACCCGAGCGTTACCCATCTCCCTTTTCCACGCGCCTATCGCCACCGTCTCGCCCGTTCAGAGGGATCCTAATGGTCCCGCGGGTTTCGCGACTCTTCCTAACGCGCTACCGGCTTTTTTTTCCCAACAGCTGAGCTGGCAATACATCCGTTTACGCAGTTTCCCCGCTCTCTCCCCGATAAAGGATGCTTTGGTGCTCTCATCTATTCCAACAACAAAAAAAAAAACCCAAACCGCAAGGAACAGTATAAAGAATATTCTTGGCCRCGGAGCAAAAATTTGGGGGGAGTTTCCTAAAAGTCCGTTTGGTAAAGCGGCAGCTAAAGCTCCGCAGCAAAACGGCAAAAGCAGCTGCAGTACGGAAAAGGGAAACGCAGGTTTTTTTACTGAACAGCCAGGGATTCTCCCAACTTATCACCCTCCTGAGTTTTGGTGACCGCAAGCCCTCAGGTGACTTCGCTAGGGAGAGGCGGACGGACTCGCCACAACATCGGATGTTCTCGGCTGGCTGAATGTACATTTATTCCCGATCATGCAAAAAATTAGGAAAGACGGTTTCCTTATTAGTGCAATTAGGCAACACCAAAACTCCGCGCGCGCCGTTAGGTAAGGAAATAACTCGAGCGTGGGACAGATGTGTCAAAGACACCCGGTGGAGCAAGCCACCGAGAAACCGTGCGGGAAAGACGAAGCCTGATGATGGGATGGACCGGATCAGCCGCGGCCCGCGAGCCTCCGACCAGCAAGGCRGAGAACGCAGCAGGGAAAGGGGAAAACCAGCCCCGCGTGGTGACTTTTCGGGAAGGCTTGTATCACGCCGACGGCTTCTCTTCCCTTTCTCTGCGTTTAGCTGGTTTAACGGTCCAGAGGGATTTCCGGGAAGAAGGGGAGATGGCGTTTCCTCGCCGCCACGCGTCAAGACAGTCAACACGGAGAGACTCAAATTCACGCGGGCTGAGCTTCGCCGCATCCGTGCGCTCCCATTACACAAATATTCCAGCTTTTTCCCCCCCCAGGGAAGAACCACCAAGCTGCACCGGGACCCATGTCCTCCGGAGTCGGCCATGGCAGCTCTCGATCCGGGAAGGGACGGGGCTGCAATGCAGCACAGGAGCCGGCAGAGGGTAGTGCCAGGCCAGGCGGAGGGAGGAATCGAACGCCTTCGGAAGAGCATCGCCTTCGGAAGAGCGTTGCCGTCTAGAGGGAGGCCAAACCGGGGTGGGGAAAGAGGACCGGGGAAAGACGGTTACTGGGCAAAAAAAAGCAGAGAAACTCTGGAAATTTTACGTTCTCAACRCGACGAAGGGGAAAACGGCCACGGGTCG
The DNA here is from genome assembly GCF_003343035.1 of Apteryx rowi. Taxonomy (NCBI): domain Eukaryota; kingdom Metazoa; phylum Chordata; class Aves; order Apterygiformes; family Apterygidae; genus Apteryx; species Apteryx rowi. Next base: position 31,659 of record NW_020451288.1, read on the forward strand.
GGAGGACGAGGTCAGTTCTGGAGGACGTCGAAGACGGGGACCGGCCACGGGAACCTGAGGATCCGCAAAAGAACGAATTCAACAGCTTCGCTCGGAGAGAGGCAGCAGCTAAGGCCGAAAGAAGAGAAGCACCGGGAGAAACACGGGCTGTTCGGAGAGAAAAACGAAGCCCTGGAAGCGCTGCCGAAAACCCAACCCACCACAGCAGCGATGAGGAAGGCTGAGGATGGGCGTCAGCAGGACAGAAGAAGCCGAGATGTTTAAGAGCGACCGAGCGCAGCGAGGAAGGAGGGATCTCGAGCGCGTTCAGCAGAAACATCTGCAAGTTGGAAGGGAACCGTGGGACCTCGCTGAGGCCGGTATAAGCAAGGAAACTATCAGCAGATGCCACTTTTTATTAGCACCCGCCGGTTATTTGGGACCTGCTGAAGAGGGCAGATGTTTCGGACTGAAGCCGGGTCAGGCCATGAAGGGAAAGGCAGATTTGGGAGCGGCACCGAGGGCACAAGACCGCGGTGSAAGAGGAAACTCGGGAAGGTTTCACCTCATCGGAGACGTCAGCGTCTAACGGCAGGGGAAAACCTGGAGAAGATCCTTCCCGGACCTCGCGGAYGGCGCAATTGCTGCCGCGCACGCCGGGCACCCAAGGAGGAAGCGCAGGATCCGTTTCGCGACGGGAAAACGAGAGGCGCGGACACGTGCAACGGCACACGAGCCAACGGGAGATAAGGACGCAGRAGATATCACGCACAAACGCTACCACGAAGGCTGAACCGGCAGATCGACGGCAGCCAGCATTCCCCTAATTTCGATCCTGCCGGGGCAGGAGGAGACCATCCACCGCCCGACACCTTATATATAAAAAAGAGAAGGGAGAGCTTTAACAGCTAAATGTAAAGCCAACGCTTCTTCATTTCCATATCCCTAAACTTTACGATGCTTCTTAATTTCCATATTCCTAAACTTTACGCCGCTTCTTAATTTCCATATTCCTAAACTTTACGACCTAACCGACGTTGTTTTGGCCCGTTCCACGTTTCACGTTTCCGCTGAGCGCTCTCTGACGTGGTTCAGCTGTGTGACACCCCCGCTGTTATTAAACCGTGACCCCGGGATCCTCCCGGTGCCCGGGCCGCGCTCTGCCCAAACCATCTGCCAGCAAATCAATGCTGCCGCCCAAAATTTCACCCCCAAATCCCCCCAAAAGYGCTGTTTCTGTTTCCCACGCTGATAAGCACTGGTTTTATTCCCCTAAATACAGCTCAGCGCCCGCTCGAGGACCCGTTTGGCCACCCGCTATGGGTCGAAACGGGTGTCCTCGAGCTCCCTCTTGGATAGGGCTCGGCCAAGGCAGCAAAGCAACGAGCTCGGCTACGGGACAAGCGCGGATGGATGTGGAAGCCCGTTAGGAAACGAGACCAAGTCTCCAAAGTGGAGCAACAGGTTTTAAGAGGCTCCGAGCTCTTCTGCTGCAGCTTCCTCCTGCCGTCGGCCCACGCGGAGCCGTTTCGGTTTTATTAAACGGGATGAAAAGATAAAAAGAAAGAGGCTCTTTGCTCCAGGAACGTTTCGCCGCAAGCGAATTGTGCTAAGGGTTGACAGCACCCGTGAGAGCATGAAAAGAGGATATGGCTCCCAAAACAGTGGCTCTATCCCCCCCATCGAGGATTTGATCTCATGTCTAGAAGTTTTCCAAGTCCTGTTTCCATCCTGCCGCATGAGACGCAAGAAAGGACTCGCATGAGGCCAGAGCGGAAGAGAAGGGCAACGTTTAAAGACTCGTTTTATTAGACGGGGACTAAAGAGGAAACGAGCTTCCACCCCCCCCGTTCATCTCATTCGGGAGTCGAGAAGGGAGGGAAGAAAAGGGGAAAAAAGGGGAAGCGGAGAGTCGGACCTTGTTCCGTAATGTTCACGTGGGTTAACACAGTGACTCAGCCAGCGAAGGCGGATTAGTGCCGACCACGTGAGCGGCGCATCCACAACTTGCGTTGGCAAATAGAGGTGTTTAACAGCGTTTTTTGCTCCCTCTCTCCAAGCCCGGAGCCATCACCGGGGCAAACGCTCGCTCCGGCGAACGAAAGGCAGGAGGGGAAAACCCCATCCGGAGGCGGGCTGGAAGCGGGACAAGCTCACAGGTGAGCCGGGGACRGTGACAGATGTCTAACCGCATTCACTTAGGTCACACCACAGCTACTTTAGACTGTTTATTCATGCCGGCGCAACGCAGAAGCGAAAAGACGGTTGAGGCTTTGGCGCGGCGGCAAGCGTTTTCACGGAAATCAAGCAGCGGACTCCGTTTCTGCCGGAGAACCTGGAAACAAGCTGGACTAAGCTTCAGGCTGGGTTTCACGAGCGGAGCCGGCGGCGTTGCTGGCTCCAACGTTAGCACAGAAATACTTTAACACAACCCCGGTGATATGACAACACGCGCTGGGATACGAAAGCGGGAAAGAAATCATGTTTTCCCCACACGGAGGCTGCTGTCGGAGGAAATTTAAACAGTTTGGGCTTTGGCTCCCTAATTATACAACATGCAAGTTGTTCCTAAAGGAGGCAGCGTCTAGCGAGACGAGACAGTGGCTTTTTCCGGGGCGATTCACCTGAAAAGAGAAGCCCCGAGCRACCGGTGCAGACGGACGTCCGCATATACGTAGGGAATGAAATCCCATTCCCGGCAGCTCCCTTATTACTGCGAGGGAAGAGGTGTCGCYGCTCAAAGGCCCGTTAACGGGCGAGCTCGGCTCTCGCCTTCGACCGCTTTTCTCTCCCGTTCCGCGTTCCTTCCGGCCAAACCAGGTCGCTGCTCCTTCCCCAGGAATCGGGCCCGAGCGTCTGCTTAYAAAAAGAGCAGTCACAATATCAGAGGTGGCCTTGAGACGAGGTTAACGAACCCAGCGCCGGGATTTCACGGTGCGATACAGATATATTTAAAAGAAAAGATCTCCAACTACCGTGTCAGATCCAGAAAGACGTTACAATCCCCTGCCGAGTCGTCGCAGGTCGCGAACGCTTTCGCGATCGTCCCAGATGCGGCGTACGCGGGGAGCTGGAAAGCCACCGCCAGTCGGGGCGGATATTTAGCGGCGATCCTCGTTAAGGAATGGGACGTTTCGCACCGTGCCCTGGCTCGGGCCTGGGGGCAACGCGGGCGCCTTTTCGGGCTTTTACGGAACCGCCCTGGGGCGAGCGGAGCCCCAGGTCACGTCAGCTTGCGGGCGCCCACGAGATTTAGCAGCTGGGAGCAAGCACTAGTCCTGCAAAGCCCTCGCTACGCTACCGAGCTCTCAAGTCTACACTTAATATTACTTTAGGCCTACCTGGMGGTGTAGTTTCCGGTGCTGGAAACACTCTGCTGCCCGGAAAACGCTGTTTAAGTGATTTGCAACCCCCTACGCCACGGCGTAGCTTTACTCGGCTCGTTGCAGCCCAACTTCCCCGACAGCTTCACCGTCCCATCCAAAAACGCGACTGCAAGACGTTTTCTTACGGCCAGCTCGGGGCAGACRTTCGTTATTAGAAACCTTAATCCTCGCCGCCGAGAGCTCACACCGTCCACGCCGGAAAGCTTTTGCCGCGTCCGAAAGACCGAAAAGCTCGTCGGCTTTTTTTGAGCTAGAGGAATTACGCTGGGCAACGTATTAAGCAGCAAGAGATGGTCTGAGAACGTTTTTATAAAAGCATTGGATATCCGATCCACGGAAACATCGATTTACTGCAGATATTCAAGCAGGACGCAAGCGTCCCGAGAAGCGAGCTCGTTAGCTGTTATTTGACTTTTTTTTTWAAAAAAAAAAGAGAGAAAAAGCACTAGATAATTAGGGCAACGGTTCATAATCAAGACCTTCCTCCTCAAGGCTTTTTTCTGCAACTGCTGCCACCATCCTTCTTGGCAAGGCAGGACGGGAGGCCGCGGGCAGTTATTGCCATTTTCCGGTTGGAGACTCCCGCTCGAGCCGAGCGGAGGCGTTCCCCCCCCCCCCCCCCCCCCCAAAAAAGCAGCTCCCATTCGGTTCGGCCTCGCCGTTTTAAGGCGGTTTTCGAGCCACGCTGCAGAAAATTGTCAGCGAATATTTTATCGGCTCTTTTTTTTCCTCCTGGCTCGGCACAGTTCCGTGTTTGAAGTTTACAACTAAAACAGATCCGCTCCGCGCCCCCGCSTAGTTACCAAGGTAATTCTCTGGACGGGATCCATTTCTGCGGAAAATGAATGATCCCAGCAACCAAAAACATTTGTGARCAGCGATTGTGCTAGAGCCCGTACGCTGAATTATTCGCCCCAGGATCAAACGCAAAACTAGACTCAAGGGATAAAAATCCAGTGTGTTAAAGTCCTCACGTTTTTTCCCCCCCCAAACAGCAGCACCCGATTCGGCCTTTCCACGCGGATCATTTCCTAAACTCAATCCCATCAACGCCCGGAGCACCCGGCACACCAAGACGGATGGAGAAGACCGCGCGGGATCGAAGCGTTAGCGACGATACAACTCGGAGAAGTCGACGGGTTTTAATCCGTCTCCTTCTCGGAGATGAAGAGGGTTTTTTTCCCCCCCTTTTTGCCTCCTGCTGTCTACTAAGGAAAAAAAAAACACACCTCCAAGGAGAGGCTTTTCCTAGAAAGTATTTAAAACATGGAGTTTTCTACCAGCGATTTCAGAAAACCAAGCACCRTAATAACGTTCGGGCTGCGTCTGTAACCGTAAAAGTCTTCTGGGAAATATATTCCGCCCGCTCCAGCTTTGCCAAAACATTCAGGGGCCGCGAAGCCAACTAAGCACTTTTAGAGCCGAAGTCACGGAAGAACGACGCCCGTATATTTGGGCATTTTACGCCCAAACATTTTTGCAGCAAGCTACCAGAGCCAAAACCTTTTCCAAAGAGCAAGTCCTCTACGCAAAGACACCAAAAAGTCCTATTTTCCCCCGAGCTCCACCGGATCAGAACACAAACTCGCAAGAGAGGGCGGCCGAGCGCAGCGCCGTCGGATGGACATCCGAGACGGAAGCGGCAGACTACCAAAACCCTCGGAGCGGCCGTTTCCGACTCGATGGCAGCCCTCGGACTGTCCAGACGTGCTCAACACGTTGCCGGAGGCATGAGAGACGTGTAAATATAGCTGCGTACGTACATGGAAGGAAGCAGATTAGTTTCAGGCAAACTCTAGTCAAGACACTCAAACATCAGAAAAATAGGCCAAGATTCAGGCAATTCTGAACAGCCGCAAAAGTCACATTTCTGAAGCACCTCGGCTGTTCGCTACCGCTTCTTCCGCGGGCTCATTTTCCCAGGAGAACCAGCTCCCTTCGGCAAGACGGGTTGAAGTTTGGCCCCTAATAAAGCACCGGGATGGCGAAGTCGGATCCAGCGTCAGCGCGGCTCCTGCTCCGAGTCGGGCAGCGATTCCCCGCGATGGGCGGAAGTTTTAGGAGTGGCGTGCAGGTAATCTAGTCTCTACTCGGTCGCGCCTGCGCGCATCTATCRGTAAATCTAGCTACAGCCTGCGCGGGATTTACTCGCCCTAGAAAAGCTCTCGAGAAGAGGGCAACCACCACTGCTTATACCCAGCTGCGATTTTAGCAGCCTTGTTTCGTTGCTGCCATCAGTATCCGTGTTTTTCCCCCGTCGCTCCCCCAGAAAAGCCCCCCTTCYTGGCGACAGACAGGGCCGCGCGCCCCAAAAGGCGGGCGAAACCGCRCCGCGTCACCCCGGACCTTAAATAAGTAGGTGCTTATCTACGCAGCAGCTGCGATAGTTACCTTAAATCAGAGTCGCCCCGTTGAGGCGTTCCGTACGTCTTCACCAGCTGAGCCCTCTGACCTTCATTTTCGAAGCTACTATCGAAAGAAATACCTGTAAGGAAGAAAAAGGCGCGTTAGTAAGAATTACGCCCCAAAACCCACCAAGACCGATTAAGTCGCTCTTTTCAGGCGTTCATCTTTAGTTTTCCGGGTTTCGTTCAAAGAAACAAAGCATGTAGCGCGAGTCGGATCGGCGACACCGCGGAAAATGGGAAGCCGCGACGAAAGACATCCGGCACTAATCCGGATGGGTTAAGGAATCCCACCAGCCTCCATCTTGCAAGCCAACAACCGGGATCTTCATTCAAAGCCTTCGCCTCTCGGCGAAGCCCCTTCTTGAGGGCTTTCTGCCCAGCTTCAGACCTCTCGACGTTAAAGCCTGGCTTTAAGAACCGAGGCCGCTTTGCGGCTCTCGGGAAAGACACCCGCGGGCCGGTTACGTTGTTTCATCTCYGATCGTCTCTCCCGCGGACAGCGGCAGCCCACAAGTTCGCCCAACTCGCTGCTTCTTCATCTCTCCCCGATGAGAAAAGTCTTAATTTTACTTTACCGGGAAGCACGTGGGAGACGCAGCCCTGTTTTTCCTCCCTCGAAGGGAATTTGCCGCACGCTAACGCACGCAAAACCAAGCGCCCGGCTAACGGAACGACCTGCTTAACAGCTCCGGCTAATTTTAGGCTTATCCTGGAAAACTGCCCTGGATGCACCTGAGTCACACGGAAGCCAGACTCGCCTTCCCCCCAGCGATAAGTAATTTAGGTGGAAAGGGACGTCCGGAGGTCTCCGGTTGAACCTCGCRCTCCGAGCGGGACCGGCTTCAAAGGCGCGACGGGTTGCTCAAGGCCTCGTCACAACCCGGCAATTACCGCCGGCTTTTAATCGGCGTTTTAGCGCCCGCGTTACGCGTCTACCTACGCTCGCCGTCACTCGCGCTCCGCTGCAGCCGCTTTGGGCTCCTCCATCGAGCAGGAACCTGAAAAGAAAATCTAATCCGTCGGCGCTGACGTTTCACACGAGCATCTCCATTAACAGACCTGCTGCAAATACGATGTCGCCAACTGCGTTTTGCTCAACCGATAACGTAGAGAACGGATTCAACCTCGGAAGAGTGGGGTGTTTTTTTGCAAAAGCGGTTCTGCTGACTCACGTTAGCGACAGYCTCCGACACGCGCAGGAAGAGCTTTTTTTTTTCCCCATCTCTTTGGTCCCCGAAGACCAAACTACAGTAACCGCCTGCTTAGAGGAAGAGGCCATTTGATTAAAAACACTTTCCTTTAAGAGCTGCTGAACACGCAGAAGGGACGTTACGTTCCCCGGCAGGGACAGATTAACGACTCCGGACACGGGGGAAAAAAAACACCCACGTAGAAGCAAACGGAGGGAGAACGCCAGGGATCCTAGGARGGTTCTGCACCTATAAAAAACAAGCTAGAAATCTGATTTAAAAGGCCCGTTATCAGCCTCTGCTATCTTTTCATCAGGAAAAAAAAATAGGAAGGAGCAGGTACCGTTCGCGGGCCGGCAATCGCCAAGGAAAACATCTCAGATGTGATTAACGCACGCGTACGAGTCTGCACTCGAACGAGCATATAGGGCTGGAGGGTTGTCGCTAAATAAAGAGGCAAAGCATAAAATATTAGTGTTTTAAGAAAGGCTACGACCAAGAAGAGACGCCGCAGCGCTAGCGAACGATTCGTGCGACGCGGGAAAACGAAGGAGAACGTTACGTTACAAAAAGGGGTCGAATAACCAGCTTATAAAGSAATAGAAATAAAGGAATTATATCTATCATCCAAAGGCAAGCTACGCAGATAAGCTTTTCTGCCAGGAAAACTACGCTTAAGGGCTTCCCTCCTTAGCTGACCTTAGTAGTAGATATTGCTGGTTTAGCTTGGCGAAGACTAACCCACGTGAACGACGAAACTTTAACTGCTGCAGCTGAGAACTGAAAAACCTCGGGTAACAGCTAAAAAATACATTTACTCTGCTTTAACCGGAACGACCGAGGCAAAATTAGAATCTAACAGGCGCTTTCCTACAAAACGGTGATTTTTAACTTTTAATGCAACCCTTGAAAAGCAATCTCCGAGAAAAAAAAGCGGAGAAAGTACCCAATCCTCCCGAAAACCGGGAAAGGCAAAGCTTCACGAACCGGGAAAGAGCAAAGGAGGCGATGAAGAGCGACGGGAGGTAAATCGAAACGCCTTCGGGAGAGGCGCTTCGAAGGAAGGAGGTCGACGTTTTCATTTCGCCGCCGTTCCATCGRAAACCTGTTTTTGCACAAACTCCCTTTTTAAGGTGGATTCCACCTTTCCGAGGCCCAAGAGCCGAATTCGGGCCACCGCGCAAACCTCCCACACTGAAAGAGTCACTCGCGTGCTCTTCGGAAGAGGCGTTCGTCTATTAAACCGCACCGAGCGTGTTTTCCTGCCAAAACGCGCCAGATGGCAGCACGTTTTGACGAATTCGATAGCAACCCGCGTAGGAAAGCAGAGTTGCTCCCTGATAAATCTACATAAATAGCATTTCAGGGCTCTCCGGAGTTGAAGTTCCTAAGGAAACCGGCTTTCGGCAATCGCGCTTCCTCTCCATCCCCGTATCCCCCCCCCGCTGCTTGGCTTCGCCCGGGATTTCGCAACAGCTTTAAGCCAACTGAATTACGGGTTCTTCAGGCGTTCAGGAAATACGTGCCCACGTTTGCTAAGCGGAGATGGGAGCAGCCATCCCGGAAGCGCCTCGGACTTTTGGGTTAGAGTTCCTYGACCTACGGCACGGCACGCCGAGTCCTCTAATCTCCGCAAGGAGACAGACGGACATCGCGCGTCAAAAGTTAAGGACGTCCTTGACGCTCTTAAATACACGGGAAAAATCTGAACGCGTTTAATGCATTTAATCCCCACGATCAACCGATTTATACAGGACTTTTTACACTAAAATTCACCCCTCACCGTTGCAGCCCCTTGCAAGGTTCCTCTCCGATCCTCCGGCGACGCGCTCGCGGCTCTAGTAACAACCAGGAACCTGCTGACGTTGGCTGTTCGCGGCTGACATCTCAACAACRTCACCTACGTTCGGAGAGCAGCGGTCACCGGCGCGCTGGAGGCGGCCGGAGCTGGGACTCCCCTACGACGGGAGGGGGGAAAAAAAAGGCAGCTCCAAATCCAAATCTCCACGGAGGCACCAGCCTGGTTAATACGAGCTCCAAGAGAGGAAGCTTCGGAGCCGAGGCTCCCGGCTCCCTTCGCTTTCGCAGATATTTGGCCGGAGGAAGTTTTATTTTGTCTAGAGAAGCTTATCTTAAAGGCGGCCAGCTGAACGAAGGCCGCGCTCCTCGGGCTTCGGCCAGCGCCCGCATGAGAAGGTGCTGCGGGTGAAAACAGTCACGAGGCCCAGTATTTTCCCCGCCCCGCGTTCGGGTTTTACTAACCCGAGGCATCGCTAATCCGTAAGCGCTGTTTTACGGCAAGGATACGCTGCTGAAATTAAAGAAAAATGAGACGCGCTGCGCGTAAGCTGGTCTCAGAGCCTCAGTTTCCCCGCTTTAAAAATCGAAAAGCGGCAAATCGGGTGGGGAAAAGCCACTTAAACCAACCTCGAAGGAAAAGGAGCGGCGAAAAAGTTAGACGCGTGTTTTCCTTTAACCTCGCGCCTCGATGGTATTCGGATAACAGTCCAAATACAAATTCCAAGGACACGCAAGCGTTCGGTTCAAACGTTCGTACGAGTAAACACCAAAATGCTCCAAAAGAGCCCGAATACGCAAACCGGCTGAATTTAAGTCGCTGTTTATCCAGAGGATCACGGTGTAGGATAAAACATCTCGTACGTACGTAACTCTTCCACGTCGATTTTCCGTTTGCAACAGGGGGGTTTAGCCGCCGTATGACGTCCGCGCCGAGGTTCAGCATCGGCACAGACGTCACTGGGGCGTCTCGGCACTCCGAATGCGAATTAATTCGGCTGCCTAAAACGCCTCTCGCTCCAGAGGCGACCGTTTCGGACGCTCCAGAATTTATCTACTAATTAAGGCTTCCCAGGCTCTGGCATCTAATGGTTTTCTCCCTTAATAGCCGTGTCAGTGCTTTATATTCAAAGCCCGGTTTCCTTCGACTTCGGTGCCCCGAGTTTCTCGGGTCYGACACTCGAATGGGAATCGGCGAGCAACCGAAGCTCGATCCAAGGGCCTTTTCCCAAGCCCGCAACGGAAAGGCACGTATGGAATCCGACGGAGGAAGGGAATCTGAATGCTTTCGTACGAGAGGGTTTTGTCCGCGGAGTCGCCGCTTAAGCGGTCGCGGATCCCAACCGACCAAGAGGGCCGATTTCGGGGGAAATAAAAACGCTCTTGCTCGATACGCCGCTCCAGGCTCCCTTTTTATCCCGTGACCGAGCCGTTCTGCACTCAAAACGGCGGCCGTCCTGATAAAGATACAGGCGTACGCGCGCACCATCTGATCACACGGCTCCCTTAAAAGCGAACGGAAAGATAAGGCTGCTTTTATAAAAAACTCATCAGCACCAAACAGAAAAACAACGCGAAAGGGAGCAGGGAGGATTCGGGCCTAAAACCGTAGCCGCCGCCATGCGAGAGGGCCGATCTTGCTCCATTTTGCAGGCGGTGAAAACGAGCGGGCGTTTTTAGCGCGTGATTCATCCGGGGCTTCGCGTTTCCGCAGTGGCGTTCAAGTCCGCCCAGGCCAGAGCACGGCATCATTACGCGGCTGTGCACGAGCCCCCAAAATACATTTTGGGGGATCGATTGCAGCGCCCGGGTTCGCGCGATGCCACCGGCTTGAAGTGAGGCTGCGGCAAACGCGTGTTGTTTCCAGAGGGCGACGCAGGYGATCCAGCTTTACGCTGAAGCTGCGGATAAGGTTTTACCTGGGAATGCTATCGAGGGAGCAGATAACRCAATAATCATCCTTGCACTGTATAAATACCAGGGAGTTACCAGCGTCTCGGATACCGTGCAAGTTTTTCCCTCCGCCCGAACTAATCTCGGATGTTCTGCATTCGCAGAGCTTTATCAAGTCACAAACACGCACACGTAATAAACATTAAGTATTTAAAGGAAATTAAACCAGCGCCTGCCTGAAGACCGTACTGAAGTAAAGGCAACTTGCATCGAGTTGCTGCCTAGGCGTCACGTTTTTGTTCTCCGGGACYGGAGCGTAGAGACCCACGGAATACCTGGACATCTGCCAACAACTTGTCGCAGGCAAGGTAACGCTCCAGCGGCGGCTCGTAAATACCACACAGCCCGGCTTGGTATTTATTCAGGATCAACACCGCAATTTGCTCCGGYGGGCTCAAAAGCAGCACCTAACAATACCTCCGCGAGACGGTCGTTCCCGTTTTAAAACAAGACAATACCTAGGAAAAAATAAAATAATAATAATAATAATCAGCCGTGCAGCTGTTCCAAAACAGCCGGACACGAACCGGGGACAAACACCTGCTCCGTGACAGCCTGTCGAACCGGTTCACTTTTCCGAGAACAGCCGAGATGTTAAAAGGAGGAAATTGCATCCGATTCTGGAAGCGACCGAAGTGGAGAACCCAGCTGAGCTTCCTCAGTGATATTACCGAACCGGAGTCAAAGGTGAGGTTACAACTATAGCTGCAATTATCACATTCTCCCATCGCCCAAAAATCAACATTTGGGTTATAAATGCAACTTATGAGGCCGTCATAAAACGATGCAACAGGTACCTACGGCACGTGAGGCAAATAAAGGTATCCGATATTCCATACAGCACAAGCCCAACATACAAAGCTAACAATTTTGCTTAAAATAAGAAACGTCTTTCACAAAATATAGCGCTTCTCGGTTTCGAAGTGTCTCCCGCTTTGCTTCAGCTATTACTCACGCTTTCAGTCCTGCATGATTTCTTCTACGCTCTGCGGGTAAATCCGCATCGGAGCAAAGCATCGCCGAGCGCCGGCAAGCGGGTTTTCCCCCCGCTAAGTCACGTTAGGAAGCCTGTCCGTTCTGCGCCGTTAAGACCCGAAGCGTCCCCGCTTAAGAAGCGGGCTTTACCAAAGGGGTTTTACCCTACAAAACACRGCACAGCTGCGGCAGGAGCTTGAAACCTCAGAGTTTCCCTTTGGCTGCTACGCTTTGAAGTGCAGCACGTTACCTTTAGGTAGCTGCGTAATTCGGAGCCTCTGAAGTCTTGTAAACGACCCCAGCAAAACTTGCACTTAAAACAGATGTGGCAGAGACGAAACCACTTAAAAACGGCGGGTACAAACGAGGAGACGTACTTTGGTCATCAACTAGATAAGTACTGCAGCCCTGCAAGGACCGATTAGCGCTCTACAGCCTGAAGAGAGTTTTCAAACAAGGCCAATTTAGCCTCAAATCCTTTAATCAGCGGTAGGAGGAGGAAGGTATCCAGCTACCAGGGATTCAGAGATTTTAAATTCAATTAGGGCACGACGATGGAAGAAAGCGAGGAGGTGCTTCCCGGMCAAAAGCGTTTGCATTTACCTTGCTGGTTGGGGCTGTCCTTGTATTTGCAAGAAGGCTGGCGCGCCCCCAAATCTGTCCTCCCCCAAACCCAAGTCAGACGCAACCTCCCTACGAGCGTCTTTGCTGTTCGTTCTTAAATGCGTGAGCTGTTCGCTAACGCCAAAGAAGCCAAACGCTAGCGAAAGCCGGCTAAAGACCAATTTAGAGCCCCGAGCTACCTCCAGCTCGAGCAAGTTCTTATTTGGAGCAAGGATCCTACACAGCCTTGTAAGGTGTCTTCAGATTCTTCTAAACGCCACAAAGATCTCCGCAGCTAACGGTCATCAAAAGACACCTATTTTAATAAGGCACCGATCAAGACCATTTGCTCCAGGCGGCTTTAAAACAAACCTCTTACAGTCCTGCAGGCCTGAATGCTTCACTTTTGAGGTGCTTTTTAACAGATGAGACAGTAACACCTAGGGGTAGGTCTGACCCAACACACATCAGATCAGTACCAGCAGCACAAGCCGTGCCAGATCCTTCAACGAAGCCGAAAAACGCCATTGATGGCCCCTAACAGCTGCCCAACTCGCACAACGGACTCGGATCTTGAAAGCACCAACCTCAATCACAAAATTAAAAGTCACCAGCACGCGCAGCACAGAAAACTTCCGAGTCTGACGAGCGAGCGGACAAATCAATCATAAAACGAAGCAGGCGTCAAAAACGGAAGAGTGGTTTTATATGCAAATGCCCGGCTGGACCGGAGACCTAAAAGAGGCCAGAAATGTGCAGTTATCTTAATTGCAGAGACAGCCTTGAAAGGCCTGAAAACAAGAAGGCTTCAAAAGTAGTAGCAGCTGCTGGTTTTGTTATTAGAACAAGTCCGATACGGCGCCGTTAGAAGACGGGGACTTTCTCCCCCCTCCCTTTCGTCAGCTCACTTACCCAAGACCAAAGCTATCTTCAGAGAGAATTTAAAGGAGAGAAGCTTTAGAGAGAAAACGCTGTGCGACGAGCCCTTCCTTGCACATCACCCAAAGGATTCTGAAAACCGTCAGGGTAGCGGGTAACCCAAACTCACCTGCCGGGCACCTTCCTGAACAACTCGGTCACCAAATGCTCGCGTTACAATCAACTTCCTCCAGCAAGGCGCGGAAAAACGTGTCCTTCTGGGTATGCAAAGTGTTCCAAGACGACAAAATTACCCACTACTGAAATGTTCTGGTTAATCCTTACCTTGAAGTAAACTATTAGTTTCATTCTGAGTTAGCTTGCACGTGGGGCCAAAGCCCCAGCTGAAGCACCTCTTGATCAGACAACTCAGTATTACTAAGTTAGATGGCTAAAGCCACGAGACCACATTAACTGTGCTGAAGACACCCCAAAACATCCGCAAGGTTTCAGCTCAGCTTCCGAAGCTTTAGGTTCAACCACAAAAATCCCTCTGCAGCCCAAACTAGGCAAGGTTTGATCTTCCAACCATCCAAACAGACACAGAAGACGGGACACCGCCATGCCAAATGTCCGTCTAGTATGTCACCTCCAGAACATGAGTGGCCCTTCATCCTCCACGCTTCCAAGACATGCTCCGGGACATTGAGCCAGAAGTTACATGTTGCCTCTGATAAATTTTTCCACAAGCGCGACTCGAACCTGTACATTTTCCGCCTCTACAAATGGCAGAATTCTACAACTGAACCGTATGAAAAGGGGTTTTCTACTATGAGAAAGTTTTAACAAACTGCTTATTATTCAAAAGCAAAGGACCCTAGGAAGTCGCTGCCTCTTCGCCTTCTCTCCACCTTAAACAGGTCACTGCCGTTTCCTCACTCGGGAGCCATTCGTGTTTCTAACCATCCTTGCCAGCTTGTTTAGGAATTTTCAGACAAAAAAAAAGAATAAATCATAACCCTCCAAAAAAAAATCTCTGATCTCCTGTGTTGTGAGAGCACATCACCTTTTCTGGTTTTTGAGATCTGCAAACTCCTCATTCACCCCTTGTGCTGGATTAATTTTCCAGTACACCGAAAAGCACAAGTCCAAGCGGACCATCATCTTTCTTCTCCATTACAAACTACCACCCATTCCTACCTTGAGTTTCTCATTGAATTCTTAAGCTACRGAGGAGCTATCACCTTCCTTGAGCTCAGTTTCAAGAGATTTGGTGGCACGGACCGGACCCTGAAAGCCAACCGCCCCTCCAAGACACGGCTGTGTCCTCGTCTGAGCCTCTGAACTCCAGCAGAGCAAGGGACAAATTTAACCTGCTACGTAGTGCAGGAAGACGCTTGGCGCTCACGGGAATTTAGGCATGGCGATACTTCAATTTTCACCCCCAACTTCTAGATATGCGGATTATTTACCCAGTGAATAAAGTATTTTTTAATGAAAGACTCAGAGTAGCCATTAGAGCGAGTGGAGATATCGAAGCTATCGGACTGGAAACGAAAGGGGCCTGAGGCGCTAATCCCAAGTCCCCCAGAAGCCCAGACACACGGGAACATTAAAAAATATATATATATTCTGGGGACAAACTATGACAAACAAAGGAAATAAAATGCCCAGCTACAGATTTTCCCTTTTTGCAGCTCAAATCGCAACTACGCTGATCAGAAGCAGCAAACGCAACATATAACAGGGCTGAGTTAGGAAAAGAGACCTCTAAAAATTAATTCGGGCCTTTCGAGAATGACCACGCTACACTTTGTCCCTTAGCTCCAGCTCGCTGCACGTCCTTTTCGGCCCCCTTCTCTTCTAGTACAGATCTTCAGAGAGACCAGAACTGCTCAGCAATGTATTTTTTTTTTGCACGATCAACAGTCAGCAAGTACACGGGCTCCCAAACAGCAGCGCTGCCTGGAGAAGCTTAACCGGACTCGGAGGTAAAAAGGACAACCCAAGGTCAGCCCAAAAAACACGCGGAAAAAAGCAGACCAAACACGAAGGCAGAACGAAAATGTTTTGCAAGCGTGAAAAATGCGGCGTGCTTAAGCAGCGAAATTTGTCCTGAGACAACGAAAAAAAAACAAGCGAGTCCAGCAGGGCAGTTAAATGAGTTCGAAAGCAAGCTAAGACGCACCCTACTTCCCGACAGACTYGGGAAACAAGGATGGCGCGTTCACATCTAAAATACGTTAAACCTCGAAGTCATTCTACGCCCCATTAAACAAGAGCAGTGAAGACCTGCTTTCACAACTGTTTACTAACCTTTACGTTCTCGCACGGCTACGGGAAATAAAATATCGCCAAACTCCTCCGTGTAACCTGCATCGCGTTAAAACCGGCAGCCTCGTGTAAAAGGGTTAAACCGACCGTCGGGAAACGGGAAATACTGGCGCCAGCAGCCTCTCAAGGACGGCAACTGGGAATCGGAGCAAGCGGCTCCCGAGCACGCGGTGCTATCGGTCCTGCCCAGTTCTCCAGGAGGATTTCGGGATGCCTAAGCCTGACCTAACACCCTAAGCTCCYTTCTTAGTCGCTGATGAGAAACAGGCACCCCCGCAGGCCAGTTCATTTAACTCCTGGAAGGTCAGCGCCTAAAAACCACCCTCCGAAGGGCCCAACTTAAAAGCGAGACCAAGAACGACACGCGAGGCTCTCCGAGACTCCGATCACTCTGCTGCTGCTCGGGGCATGGAAGAAAAGAGGTTTTACCAAACGGGAAAGTGCTGAAAATTCACCTTTTAGTTCTCCAACTGTGCAGGCGGCTGGAATTTTCCCCCGGCTAGACCAGCRCTCATCCGAAGTTCTGCAAACAAACATCTGTCAACACGCGCAAGGTCGGCAGCATTTGCAAATACACGGCTCCAAACGAGCACCGGGAATAAGCAGCAACGTTGTTTTGTTGCAACGGGATACGGTTTACAGGGAATATTTCTTTCCAGGATGGTGCCTAACCCTAAACGCAAGCAAGCGGAAGCAAGAACGAGCTTTTTTAACTACCTTTCCGCCACCAAAGCCCTGCCYGATTTGTGCTCGATGGAGGCACGGCTGTCCTGGCTTACAAATTCAGGTTTTAAGGTTTGTTAGTAGCTAAACAGAGTTCAGCAACGGCTCTTATTCTTTTTCGCACTGTTTTTGAATGCCTCTGCCCAACGTAACGCCGACRTAATTACGTCCAAACTCGGAGAGGCAGGAAAGGACGGCTCTCAGGATTCTGGAGCTGGGAGGGAGCAGACGCAAGATAAAACCTTGCGGTTATTTCCGTGAGCACATCAACCGATCACAAGTACCAGTCCCATTTAGCTAGCAGGGAAGATCACCAGGCAGCACTTCCAGTGTTGATTTTAAAATCCATTATACAATTGTTCGCGAGCTATTTGTGCTACCTACGCACAAGCGCTATATTTAGGATTAAGCGCACCTAGGCTCCGAACGATCGGATTTTACAGGCAGGCGTTCTGGTGGCGGAGGCACCACGGCGACACGCCGGAAACCCGCCCGCAAATTCAAAAAGAAACAAGCCACAACCACCCCGGGTAACCTTTGGACTAGCGATTTGCACTCTAATCCCTTCCMATCCCTGTTCGGATCGGCGTCATATTCCTAAACTCTGGACTGCAAACACCAACTTTGCCCGCGCTCGGCAACATCGTAAAGATACAGCTTGGCTGCTCGTAGCGTCCGTAAATTCGACACGAGCTCACCGTCGCGTGCAAAGGGTCCGGGGTCCGTCTTTCCGCAACGACGTTCCCGCCGCCGTCAGTCTAGCGGACGGACGGAGGGTTTTGCTGGCCAAGTTTTTGCAAGCAGGGCGTAAAAACGCAAGACTCGGTTCTAGGACAGAGATCTTAACCCCTAACAGCCTGCACCGCATACAAACAAAAATGACACGCGGAGGTACCAGAGCAGGACAAGTTCTTGCTTCTTCGGGGCACAAATTGTTTTAAATTTCACCCGTCGGACGCCAGAAACGCATCGGGGGTTCRGAGGATCTTTCAGGCACTCGGTGCAGATTGCTCCTACGGAGAGACGCCGCCACCTTCGAAACGCGAGGAACTAGYGACCGCGCTTCTCGGGGCTCAGCCGCACAACTGAGTTTGACGGAAACAAAGGCGACTTTCAAACGAGAGGAACAAAGAGGCCTTCGCGCACGGTTCGATTTTCAACGCGGCCGTTTTCGATTCCCGTCAGCAATCCCGCAGTAGGATCTCGCARACAAGAGCCAAAACCTTCGTTCTGCCAGAAACCGGGGCCTTACGTACCGAGCGCAACGCCTGTAAGAGCACAACGAACTTTGGCAGTAGCGTCCAGTGAGAAGGAGGCAGAGAAGCTGTTACGAGGAGGGAGAAACTCCGTTTGCAGCCTTGTATTAAGTCATAGCGCTAAGATAACCCTGGTATCAGCCACCTTGCTGCTGATTAAGCACTAATAGCTCAGGTGTTTGCAAAGCCGGCGCTATTGCTGCGTATTTCATCATCACGCTCCACAGAAACGCAGAGAATCCGAGATTACTCCACCTCGGTAGCTACCTTTCCCCCGGGCCCATCGGACAACCGGAGAAATGAGACTCGCCRACAGTTTTCAGAGCAGTCGCAGGGCGACCGAAGAGCTTCCCCTCCGCCGGACACGAAGCTGCCGCACGCGTCCTCGCCCGAACCGTAACTTAGCACCTAGCGCGTTAAAAAAAAAAGGAGCCACGACAAGCAGTTATTTTCGTGTTTCACGCATCTGCCGCGRCTTCAACGCCGACTTGCCCGCAATCAACTGCAATCAAGGCTCGCCAGCGTGAACGCCTCCAAATTAYGCTCTTCCGAAAGAAACGACGGCACGGCACGTACGTAGAAGATGAACAACGAACGTTTACAACTAGTTTGGAAAAAAAAGGGTGCAGAGAGTTCAGGAAGGCTGGAGCCGAGAGGACGGTCTCGCCTCGGTTATTTGATGCCGGTTTTTAGGAAGCACRCGGACAGCCCAATACAGGATTATTCTGAATATCTTCCAAACAGACTGTTGATATTTATATACAAATTAAAGACAACTCAAAAGCAGCTCTCTGAGCCCGATTTCCCATTCCTCCAGCCCTACCCCAGACCACAAGGAAATGGAGCAGGGCGGGGGCAGAGTAAAGGGGACTTTGCACCGTGGCTTTTAAGCCAGGCCTTAGCGCTAGGGCAAACGGGGTTAAGTCCCTGCGGCCAGTGTCGCAGCGGCTCTCGGTTCGCAGCACTTCAGTCGAGGCTGTCTAGCCCAGCAAAGCTTTCTGCCCCAAAGATATTTTCTTAAGGGTTATTTCCCTCGCTTTAATACCTCTTTAGCCTGTCACATTTGCATAAGGCGGCTACCGTGCAATTAAGAGCTGTGTCTCATGACTTTCCAGAACTAAGGTGCTTTAGGAACGCGGCTTGGTTCAGCCCGCTCCATCTTTTCACTCGCTTCGCCGCACGTTCCCTGCAAAAAGTCCGGAAAGGAGCAACGGCGCGCGAAACGCGAACCGAGCGAGAGCGATTTGAACGCACCCGCCCAACCTCACCGACCGGGTTTTGAAACACGACGTCGCCGCCTCCGTAAGCCACGCGYGCCTCCGATTCTTCACGGCGATTTTGCAAATTGAAAATATCGCTCGGGAGCAGGGGGAAAAAAAMCAGCACGTGTGAATATTCTGCAAACGGGATACACACAGGTACATGCACGAAAAAGGAAGCTGCYTTTTTAGAAGGGCAAATTGCCCGAGGCCAAAACGAGGTAAAAGTGACTTTTTCTCATAGCTGGCGCAAAGAAAGGCCCCGCTTCCTCGTTTGACTGCACTCAAGCCACTTCAGCCGCCCTGCTCCAGCCCCTAAATATATATATATAGCCCCAAATATATATATATAGTTCTCCATGCAGCTGCGCGAGTGTTTTTGAGAGAACAGGGAAAACAGCACATCGAGAGAGAATAAACCACAACCCAGAGCAAGAGGAGGCACTAAAAAAGAGCGTGAAACACCCTTTGGTATTTCAGCTCCTCCACCCCACCCCAATCACGAGATAAACGGTCAATAGAGAAGAGTTCCCATTTCACACGAAGAGAAAATGTTCTTTCGGTCCAAGTAACGACTTAAACTGCTGCAAATTCATGCTTTTTGTTTACACAAATGGCAACAGATCAGTTTTATGGCAGGGCAGGCGGATACCGCTGCCGGTAGCGCAGCCGGAGCGAGATTCCCGTAGGCTCCTTTTGTATTTCAGTGAGATAAATAAGAACTTTTCGGGTTCAACCACTGCGGACGTCTATCCGAAGACGGAGTGAACCGGGCCCGCGGCTCCACCAAGCACAAAAGGAAGCGACGCTCACGCCAGGCCGCTTCTGCTCCATTTCAGACGGGGACTTCCCAAAGAGCCCGCAGCTCCTGACACAATTCGGACGGCCCCGAGCACCGGCGCGGCGTTTGCGGCCCCTTCGTCCTTTCCTCACGCAGTCTCGTTTCCGTTAGCGCCGCTGAAACGATTCTGCTCCCCCCCAAAACAGCTTCTACTGGTAGGGAACAAGCGAGAGGTAAGAAGTGCAAGGTTAAACATCAAGACATGTTTAATAAGCCAGAGCGGACAGAACAATTCCAGTTATTTCCACCCAGCAGCAGCRGTGGCAGGAAAAACCTGGCATTCGAGTCTCGCCGTATTTCAGCTGCTTCCCATATAATCTGCAGCACCTTTTTTTTTAAATTATTATTTAATACTTGTGCTACAGCACCAGAAATCGCAGTGTCCATAACACAGAAAAACAAATTGAGTATTTTGATAGCTCAGCAGATTAAAAGACTGTATCTAAGCTTGCTCACTCATCACGCCGCCCAGTTTTCCTTCATTTACTACGAACTTCAGGATTATTCTTGAAGTAATATTACAGCCCTAGCCGTAACCCTGCTGGCTGASTATTCCCAGAGCGCCTCACCAACGCAGAAGAGTTCAAATGAGTTTTAAACACGATTTTAATTAGCAAGTATGAAACCGGTTCAAGTTTTCAAGCTCCCTTTCCCATTTCTTTCGCAGTTATTAAACTTTAAAGGCTGGTATGCTGGCAGGCAGTAATTAAAACAAGTCGACACGATACTGTAAAAGACTATTTAATTGCAGAAGTACCTAAGTTTGCTTAAACATATAATTGCTTAATTACGTACGTATGCATTTAGCATCATTCAGATTAAGCGCCCKATTCGCTACCACAGGTCAACTTTTCCCATTTACGGATAAATCTCAAGTTTTAACTTAATTCAATTTCCATTCAAGTACAAGGCAACTCCACCGCCGCCTTCTCCGCGCTGCTCTCACCCCCGTCCAACCCCTTTGCGTGCCAAATTAGCTCGCTAAACTTTCAGAAAATTAATCCAGCAAAACGCCGTAGGTTTTCTGCCAGGTTAGAGCCACAACAGGGGCAGAACTGCTCCTTTTAACAGCAGGAAGTTCATGGCTTGGGTTTGTCCGACTTCATCCTCGCTCAATTATTATTTCTAAAGCTTTTTCCCCTCCCCACAACACGTCTCAACTCTCTCCCGAGTGTAATTTCTGCRAGCGCACGGCTCTGTCACATTTTTTTGACTCGCTCAGACTAAAATTAGGCTTATTTCAATTACGGCTTTGCCAATCGCTAATTCTGCCTGAGAATTTCTCGATAACCCTCGAAACGTGCTACAAGGCAGCCGCCACCTCGAGATCCGGGCAGACACCCACGATTCGCAAAGTTCGAGTTCAGACCGCTTTGTCGAAATCTCAAGTTCTGGTTGATTCGATAAGGGAAGGATCTTCTTGCGGCATACCGTCAACCTATCTGCTAGTCAGAGAAAATATTATGGGAAAAGTTGATCAGGAGGAGAACAATTAGCAGCTGAGGAACATAAACCTGTCCGGGGAAAGTCTCCCTTTGCTCTGCAAYATAGACCACAACATTCAGCATCGGCTTGGAAGCCACCAAGACCATTTTGCTTCGCCCAGGACACTAGGACAGCTCGTATCCACCACCTTGTCCCCCAAGGCAAAGTTTGGGGGRTGTTTTTTCTTTGAACTAGAGAATTTTCCCTTCTAGGAAAGATGTTGTTGTTACAGAAACTTGCCCAAACCACATTAGAAGCTTGCGAAGACTCTCATCTGGCTTGAAATGCATTACACCAACTTCAGAGCAGAACAAAATCCGCGCTCGGGTTAAGCTCTGAATAACAGGTCACACACACCAAAGGACTGTATTAATCCACATACCCTCAGCTCACTTCCGTGGCGTCCTGTTCCGAATACCCACATTCGCCGTGCGTTTTAAACGTCGCCGCAGAGCAGACCCTGCCGTTGACCGCGACGGCAGTAAGAAGCTGTCGMTGAAGCACAGGTTGGCAAGAAGAACAAAGCACGAAGGCATGCGCCGTGCGTTATTTAGTATTATGTTATTTGGTATTTTTAGTATTAATTATTTAGTGTTATGGCCCACGGACCAAAGCTGCAGCAGCRTTTTAATATCACGAGTTCATCTTCCAATGCCGCAGCTTTATCACTTGCATCATTTCAAACACAAATAGCTCTGYCCAGTTTTGGTTATTGCCAAAGGACGCTTCGAGCTCCGGATGGCATCACTACTTGTATCAAACACATCCAGCCATCACCTTCTCTCTGAATCTATTTTAGGGCAAGGGGTAAAACTGCCACATATTCAATAAGGAAGTAGAGAAAGGAGTTTCAGCAGGCAAACCATTTTACAAGCCTAAGCACCGCCACTCTCCTAAGTCCAGCGTTTCTTAGAAAGATTAGATTTCCGTGCATGCACACGGGCACTRGTGCATCTGCAAAGAGGAAGGCCAGTAACAAACACGACCCATTCTGCTCGGCAGGACAAATAAACCCTTCTTTCGAAGGCAGCAAATGAATACGAACCCGTCCGATTTGAGAGAGCAGCGTAATTTCCTATTTCCGGGATCTCGCTTAGAAAGTTTCTGATTTCAGGATGTTTGCCTAAGCCTTCGCCGCTACTGAGCAGTTCCTGTTTTCGGTTTTTAACGCCGCTCTACATTTCTCTGGATCCGTGCCACTTTGCTCCTCCTTCGGGCTCCGCAGTCGCTTTGAACGAGAGCAGCCAATGAGGACGGGACCGTTCCAAGCCTTTTAGCAAAGTTATAATTAGCAACCCTTCTCCCGCACGGAAGACAGTAAYGCAGATGCAGCCGAGCTGTAAGCGGTTACTGAAGTGACAGAATTCCCCACCGCCGCCACCGCCCTGGAGCAAAATACTAGAAACGGTAACGAAGCTGCTCGATTCCATTAAAAAAAAAGAACCAGAGGGGGGGAAAAAAGAAAAATTGAGGCAAGTATCRTTTCTCAAGAGCAAAGGCAGCGACACAAAGCAACTCAAACGCACTCTGGCAGCTCCAAAATACTTGAGACTAAACAGTTACTTGAGGGTTAGGAAAGATTTGACCGACGTTACCAGTCTTAACTTCGCTCCACCTCCAGATTAAGAAGTCGCTGCCTTAGCACGAACGAGTCACCGCGGGACAAATTCTGCGCACGCACAAAAAAATCGCAAGTCGCACAAGAGAGATGAAACGGATGCAAGAATCAAAACAGGTTTTGCATTTTTCTGCCCTTCTATCCAGTTCCCAACCGGACGATCGATATTTCATATTCTTATTGCTMGATATTTCAGTAGCGGGATTGCATCCCGACAGCTAGCAGGACACCTTTTTTCACYGATATTTTCACAATTTCTAGAGCCAAACAGAAAYGCGTTGTTCTAACCGCACAGAGATACGGACCCCAAGCTGGCTTCGCAGCTAATCTATCAGCTGTAAGGAAGGAGACGTGAACTCGACACAGTCTAGACGCGGTTTCTGGAAGCGCAAGCCTGTTTTTACRCCGAAATGCTTCTAATCCTCTTGGTTGGCAAAGCACAGTACGAGAAACGCGATGCTGCTTTTTGACACCTGCAAACAGCTACCTCCACCACCAGAGCTAACAGTCAAACGACCGACCCCAAATGACCTTTCGGTATCTTCTCGTGAGAACCGTACGGCGAAAAACACACCCTCGGTTTGGAGATCTGCACTGCATTTTCACAAACAGAGAGCTCTCCAAAGCCTTCATCTCGCCAAACCGTCATTTAACAAATATCAAGCTGCTTGGAGCCACTTAATAAAAGTAACGTGTTAAAGAAACAACTTGCACACCAGGAACCATCACATTCCGGAGCGTGACGACAGCAAAACCTTCACGCTTCCAAATAGCTGATCCCATAMGGCACAGACGAGCCCACGCGTGGTTCCAGCAGAACCCGGGTCCATCGTTCTTTCACGGAATTATCTGTACCTCGGTCCTGAAAGCGTTAAAGCAAGCCCACTCCTCCTTTATCACTGGTATACAGCCAGGGCTTAATCCCGGTCAAGACAAGTTACTCACTAATCTTATTTCAACATACTTCTTTAAACAGTCAAAACAAAAGGCTTCGAACAGCTCGGAGTCAGCCAGGATACTCATCCCCCCCCCCAGTTAAATCCTGGAAAGTGCTGCGAAGCTCCGTCCGCACAGCTCTCACGCGAGCGCCCTGCRCTCAGGATTCCCTCGCTACTCTCGAGTTTCCCTTTTCGTATCCGCCCTGC
Organism: Apteryx rowi; assembly: GCF_003343035.1. NCBI lineage: Eukaryota > Metazoa > Chordata > Aves > Apterygiformes > Apterygidae > Apteryx > Apteryx rowi. The sequence continues at coordinate 55,469 of NW_020451288.1, forward strand.
GCAACGGCTCCGGTTCGGGGCTGTTTTTTGAATCACACTTTAATACTGACTCCCCAAAAAAGAGCAGCAGAGCAAGCACCGCTGCCAGTACTGCTCCTCAGGCTTCCCCATTTCAATATTAGAGTTTGAACATCTCTATTACTCAATCCCCCCCCCCAAACCTACCAACTTTCTCGTCTGCTTACAGAGTGACAGATACTTCATCATCCTCCTCTTCCTAGCCAGTAAGCTAAATAACCAGCTTCAAACCCCCTGGACTCAAAGTTTCCTCCAGCGAGAGGAGGCACAAGAGCACAAATGTTTTCTTGCACGCCGTGCGCTTTACTGCTTTGGTCGAAGCCRAACGCCAAGACGCAATTCATCCTTGGCCAAAAGTCAGATTTAAGGCGAGGGAAGAGCTGGGCCTTCCAGCAAAGCCCAGGAGAGGAGACGAAAGCACTGCTAACAGCCTGCGTGGTTTGTTTTCCTTCCCTGCACCCCTCCCTGCRTACGCGTTAACATCCCTGTTCACCCGTTTCTGGTCTTCCCCTAGCTTAGGTTGCACACCTTCCTCTGCTGCTATTTCTGTGAGATATTGGTGCATCGTACAGAAGAGGAGTTAAAGCARAATAAATCAGCTCACATGCCAGATCACCCGTTTTTACTTTTAAGGCCACGAGGAAACGTCAGAGCCACAAGAAAAGCAGCTGCCTTTCTGCGGGAATTATACTCTGCAGAAACATCACCAGCAGATGTGTTCAGATTACCRCGATCCGATCGCTGTTTCCTAAAACAAGATTTTTTTTAACTTCCAAGCCCTTTGTACATTTAGGGATGCGACGYCTGCAAGGAACCTGCCGGTTTAACAGTAACTACTAAAGGAAATACAATTACACTAAGGCATTGAAACCAGCAGCCACCCAAACGTATTAATGGATAACAAGAAACAGCAGCAGTGACAAAAGACGACAGCGAAATAAAGCGGCTGTTCTTCACGTCTACCCTCACACCCCGTCTTACAGGACGGGGACTGCAGGTATTCCACATAACGCAATCTCAAGAGTCAAATCCCACGGATTGCACCGGGCTTTCACGCGACGCAGGGATCTACCCACAGATTCGGTTGCAGAATCGCATGCAGTTCTTCTGCAGCCGGACACTCGATATCTTCTTAACGGAGAGACAGTCGCATATTTATTTCTCAAAGAGCAAGGTGGAATATCTTCCTGCAAACAAATGGTTGACATTCTTGAATTTTCTCCAAATGCTGTTTGCCAGCAGATAATTACCAGGCCAAAAGTTTACTCCGAGAAATTTGTTCCAAATATCCCGTAGCAAGGCCATTTGATTACGTGCAGAGAAGTACGCTCCAACTGAAGTTGCTCAAGTGTGGAAGACTGAAAATAACTCACCAAAAAGCAATTAGGGAACAAAAGCATCGTGGTGACCGTCGTGTCATTTGCTAGAATAAGATCGTTTGCTAGAATACGATCGATTCCTACGTACGCTGCTTTCCAATCAAAGCAGAACCCACCTTTCCTCTTCGAAACGTAGATGGGATTTATACTAAGGATGGGTTTTCTGCCAGCAGTAATTTAGCTAACAGTTGGTCACCTCCATTTAAGTCCCATTCACCAGCGTGTCATCAGATAATATAACAGCAACAGTTATTCAGCTGTAGCAGTCTTAAGTAATTAATGCCGTCAGGGAAAGAAAACAAAAAAAAAACACAACAAAAGAAAACAGGAAAGTCATGTTTCACCTGTTTCATACTATGCGCTTTACTACTTTTAAAATGAGTAATCTCATCTTTTGCCAAGGTGCAAAGATGAGAAGCTGTGTGGGAACAACCAGCCTCGCGCTGGTGCTCTTCCAGTACGGGACTTTTATTTACACTCGCTATCGTCGAGCACGGTTAATCGACTGAGAGGTGCGTAGAATTGCAATGTTTCTTTTCCTAATGTTTTAAAACGTTAAAGGGCCCTCAGTTTGCAACAGAAAACAGCTCAGGGTGACCTTTAATTCACACCGCACGAAGTTTAATGCTAGAAACTCACACCACCATAAATTTAATTCACATTACTCTCTGCAAACACCTGTGTTCGTAGTAATTTCATTGAACAAGACTTATGCATGCCGTAAGGTTATAGCTGCCTTTAAGCATTGTAAAGAAATTTAACTTTCAATATTTTATTTGCCTGAAGCAGTTTAAGCTAGATTCAGGCAAGATAACTACCCAAAAGTTACCCAAAAGTATAAATAAAGCGCTTAACTAAAAACAAGTTTTAACCTGAAGTCGGCGCACCATAAATATAAGACCGAGTCTCTGTAAAACTACTACAAGCATTTTAAGTCGTTCAAACTACTCTGATACTTCAAAGGATCACGCAGATGATATGAACAACAGCAAAATAAGCCAATAATCAAAGTTTTTAAAACAGCAGCCCCGTAACGAAGGCATCTTACGCAGCCACTGGCGATTGGCCTCACTCTTTGCTGACTGGTAAAGCTATGAGTTGATAAACATTTGTTACTAACTACGCATTCGTCAGCTTAATTCTTTACATCCCAATTTAATATACATCCCGGTCAAAAAAACTAGGAGCACCAGCGCTCCCGAGATTTTGTTAAGCCGCGCCATAATCTGTCCGATAAAGTGCGCAGTAAATATTTAAACAGCACCAGAACTTTAAAGAGTTTTCTTCGGAAAGCTCCTGCTAAACACGACCTCAGTCAAACACCGGGTTTACAGGAAGCTTTTACAGTTGCTTAGCTACAATTGCTTGTAGCTAGTTTGAAAGACGCTTGCAGGAAAAAAAAAAACAACATTCGAAGAAAATAACACGCCAGGACTCGGGGCAATAAGGATGTGTTCGTAATCAACAGAGCAATCCAACTTTATAACAGACCGTTCTTTTCTGCTACTAACTAGCCATGTAAAGTTGTAGCTTGCATTGTCAACAGGCATTTAAGGCGAGTAGGAACAGTCCTCTCTTTCATGCGAGCAGCTAATGTAACTGAATTGCTGCAGCGAATCACCGCAGCGCTGCGAGAACTCAGTGTCCATTTTAACCAACATCTCAACAGCGTAAACAGCTCTTGGTGCTCTGGCGTCTGTAACAATCCTTCGATCGCAAAATCCCATGGAAAAATTACTCACTCTGCAGTAAATTCCGGTTTTCCTTTCTAGCAGCACAGAGGTTTCTCCTTCCCCCCAAAACAGATTGCCAAAATGTGGAAGGGCAGCGGACTCCCAGCAATTTCCCTTTCCCAAAGCTCTTCGAGGAGCAGACCTACTCCTGCGTGGACTTTGCAAACAAGTTCCACAAACTAGAAAACGATCTGAAACAAAACCCGAAAGATTAACTTGGGAAAAAATAAAGAAAACGCGCTAGCCACGGCAGTCGAGAGCAGCAGAAACCAGGCCAGGAGATAATTCCACCGTGGAGCCAAACGGCTTAGAAGGAAGCGATGAGGCACTTCGCAGGCGGCGGGAATACGCGCTAAAATGCCCATTTTTCGGCACTCAGCGCGAAAGCGGGGAACGAGGCAGTTGTGTAAGAGGCCCCGGTAACTTCGGGCCGCTCCCGAAGTTGCCGCCGAGAAGGGCACCGCCACCCCCAAGGACGGCGGAGCCCCGGGCACGGGCGAGCACCGCGCACGGCCCAGGCCGCTGCCGCCTCCGCCGCGGGCCAGGCCGGGCCAGGCCAGGCCAGGCCAAACCGGGCCGAGCCGAGCGCTTCTGGCCGGGCTTGGCCCAGCCGAAGGGCCGCCGGGGCCGTGTGCCCGCGGCGGGGGCCCCGCGGGCGGCTGCAGGCCCAGGGCGGGGGCGGGCGGCTCCGGGCCTAACGGCGCAGCGGGAGCCACTTCACTCCGGCCCGGCCCGCCGGGGCCGGGGGGGGGCTCCCCGCGCGGCGGCCGCGGAGAGACGAGCCGCCGGGGGAAGCGAGGGGCTTCGGGGGACGCCGAGCCGGGTGGAGGGGGAGAAGCCGAGGCCGCTTCACTCACCGCGGGGCCGCGCCGCGCCGCC
>NW_020451288.1:61897-86243 GCF_003343035.1 Apteryx rowi
GGGGGGGGCACTGCATGAGAGGGACACTGCATGGGGGCACTGCATGGGGATGCACTGCACTGGGGCACTGCATGGGGGACACTGCACAGGGCAATAAACTGCATGGGGACACACTGCACTGGGGGACACACTGCATGGGGGGACACACTGCACATGGGTGACACTACACGGGGGGACACATTGCACAAGGGGAACACTGCACGGGGGGACACACTGCATGGGGACACTGCACTGGGGATACACTGCACAGCAGAATACACTGCATGGGGGACACTGCACAGGACGATAAACTGTATGGGGACACACTGCATGGGGACACACTGCACGGGGGGACACATTGCATGGGGACACTGCACTGGGGACACACTGCACAGCAGAATACACTGCATGGGGGATACCACACAGGGTGATAAACTGCATGGGGCGCACTGCACTGGGGGACACACTGCATGGGGGGACACGTTGCACATGGGTGACACTGCACGGGGGGACACACTGCATGCAAGTGACACACTGCATGGGGGGACACACTGCATGGGGGCACACTGGGGCTGACACACTGCACAGGGGGCACTGCATGGGGACACACTGCACACGGGGACACACTGCATGGGGGTCACTGCATGGGGGGACACACTGCACAGGGGGACACACTGCACGGGGACACTGCATGTGAGTGACACACTGCATGGGGGGGCACACTGCACACGGGTGACGCACTGCGCAGGGGGACGCACTGCACGGGGACGCACTGCATGGGGGCAGACAGATCCGCCCCAGGCAGGTCCCTGTCCCCCCCCCCCGTCCCCCTCCCCATGCCCCAGCCCGCAGGGGCCACGGGCCGCACTGCACCCACTGCCGCCCCCGCCCCGCCCCTTGGCCCCGCGCTATCGGCAGGGCCCGTGCCGAGGGCAAAGTCCGGCGCTCCGGGGCCGTGCCGGCCTTCGCCCCTTGGCCCAGGCCCAGCTCCGGCTCCGCGGGGCGGCCAGGCCTTGGCCGGGCACCCGTTGGTGGAGGGAGGGGACAGACAGGGGGACGTCGCTGGGCTCCGGCCCCGCAGCTCCCCGGGGYGGCGGGCGCTGAGGCCGGGGCTGCACTCGGTGCAGGAATGGGCGGGTTCCCTGCACCCGCAGGGTGCCCAGGGTGCATTAGCAGCACCCAGGGTGCCCTTAGCAGTGCCCCGGCGCGGCTGCAGTGCGCTGCCCGAGTTTTGGTGGGGCAGAGCTGGGTTCGTTAGCAGCACTGGGGCGTAACTGCAGTGCTGGGGTCATTCGTTAGCAGTGCAAGGGTGTAATTGCAGTGCAGCGTGGATCGTTAGCAGTGCAGCGTGGATCATTAGCAGCGCCGGGGCGTATTTGCAGTGTAGTGTGATTCGTTAGCACTGCATTTCCGTTCGTTAGCACTGTCAGGGTGCATTTGCAGTGCAGGGGCGGTTCGTTAGCAGCACTGGGGCGTAATTGCAGTGCAGGGGCGGTTCATTAGCAGTGCCAGGGTGGATTTGCAGTGCTGAGGTCATTCATTAACACTGCCAGGGTGTAATTGCAGTGCAGGAATGGTTCGTTAGCAGTGCTGGGGCATAATTGCAGTGCAGGAATGGTTCGTTAGCAGCACTGGGGCGTAATTGCAGTGCAGGGGCGGTTCGTTAGCAGCACCAGGGTGCATTTGCAGTGCAGGGTGGTTCGTTAGCAGCACTGGGGCGTAATTGCAGTGCAGGGATGTTCGTTAGCAGCACTGGGGTGCAATTGCAGTGCAGGGTGGTTCGTTAGTAGTGCTGGGGTGCAATTGCAGTGCAAGGGTGGATTTGCAGTGCTGAGGCCATTCATTAACACTGCCAGGGTGTAATTGCAGTGCAGGGACGGTTCGTCAGCAGCACTGGGGTGCAACTGCAGTGCAGGGCGGTTCGTCAGCAGCACTGGGGCGTAATTGCAGTGCAGGGGCAGTTCGTTAGCAGTGCCAGGGTGGATTTGCAGTGCTGAGGTCATTCATTAACGCTGCCAGGGTGTAATTGCAGTGCAGGGGCGGTTCGTTAGCAGCACTGGGGTGCAATTGCAGTGCAGGGCGGTTCGTTAGCAACGCTGGGGCGCGTTTGCAGTGCACGGTGGCTCGTTAGGCACCGGAGCTCCCGTTTCGGCACACGCTCAAGCGCCGCTGCAGCGGCTGCCTCATCGGCAACTCAATTACAACCGGAGATGAGTTTCAGAGTCGGCAATTTATTGCAACGCTCAGCTCCGGGTTGATTCCGACTTCAACCGCTTCCTAGCCCGAGGAACGACATTCGATAACAAGCCAGCGCCCATTTGCTTCGTTAATCCCGCGGCAGCGGTCGGCAAAGCGGCTTCGGCGCTCGACCGAGACCTTAAAACTGCCGTCGGGGCAAAGGGGCTTTGCCGAAGCTTCGCTCCGTGTAAAGCTCCGGAGCGGTTCCCTGCACAACCAGCGCTCCGATTTCTACGTCTAATCAGGTCGGTGCGGAAAAACCCGATTACGGACCCTAATTCTCATGCAGTAGCGGAGGTAGATGAAGTTAATGCATTTCCTGACCCAAAAAACCCCTCAACCATCTCCTTTCCAGGGAATAAACATAAATATTCCCTACGGGGAGGAATACGGTCTCCTAAGCGTTACCAGGCCGGGAAAGCACGAAAGGACCAAGCCTCCGTCACACAAGAAATCGTACAGCTTTATTGCTGCGCTTAAAAACCAAACAGCGGTCAGGCTCGAATCACAGCTTTACTTCGCTAAACCCAACTTTCCGATCCTAGAAAAATTCGAGAGAGGCGGCGAGGCGGCTCGAGTGGTTCCGGGGGAATGTACGGCTTCCTGCGGTCTTCAACCTAAAAAAGAAAACAAAAAAAAGAGGGAAAAGGGACGTCGAAAGCAGAACTGAGCGAGTCTACGAGGAACGAGACGAGTCAAGCGCGCGACGGAGCGGCTGGGTCCCCCCCCCCTCGAATGAAAACTGAACCCGGCGCTGCTGCCGGCGCTGCGCGTTCCGCGGTCGAGAAGTCAGGAGAAAAAACAGCAAAATAAAATAAAAAATCAAAATTGTGGATTAGACAACGGCGCGGGACAATCACCTTCGCACCAACGTTCTCGGAGTTACTCCTGCTGCGGCTCAGCAGCTGCTGGTGGATCCTCCTCTTCCTCCTCCTCCTCCTCCTCCTGCTCACTGCATCCAGCTGGCGCTGCCTTGCTCGCAGCTTCTTCTTCCTCCTCCTCCTCCTCCTCTTTGGCTGCCCAGCCGTCAGTTTTGCTTTTGGGGGAAGCTGCTGGCTCCTGGGGAGTTTCTGGAACCGAAGGCAGCTCCTCCGGACTTGCCTCAACGGCCGCTTCCGAGGGCGCCGCCGCTTCCGCTTCCGCAGCCGCTCCGGCCGTCGTGTCCTCCGCCGCGTCCTCGGCTGCGTCCTCCGCTTCCAGCTGGTCTTCGTCTTGCAGGAAAGGGGGCATCAGCAGCTGCTTGGGGCGATCCTGTTTGCCCACGTGTTTAAGGAATTCCTCGCCTTTAGACAATTCTTCCGAAGCGCCTTCCATTCCCTCGCCGGCTTTCGCCACGTCGGCGCCTTCGTCCGCGTGCCCCGCTCCTCCTCCTCCTCCTCCTCCTCCTCCTTCCTCCGCCCGGGCCGCCTCCGTGGCGGCGTTTTCGCTCGCTCCGTCTCCGCCTTCCAAGGCCTCCGTTTCGTCCACGTCCTGGTCGGCGATTTCGTCCGTGAAGGGATCTTCGCCCTGACGGAGAGAGAGAAGGGAAGAGAGGAGTCACTGGACCGCAGGGAAGCGGAGGGAATCTCAGACACGAAAAGCAGAGGTTTTATTTTGTTTTTTTGGAACCGCCCTCCGTCGGAAACGGCGGATTCGCAACCGTGCAAAGCCGGCGGGGCAAGGCCCGGAGCCGCTAGAGACGCCGCGCGGCGCTACCCCTTCAGCGAGAGCAGCGCCCCAGGAGCGGGCTCGGACCCCGCGTCTCGGAGCGCGTTAAGTCTCCCGCGTCCCGCTTCTGCTCGGTGGGCACGGCCGCTATGCTAAGGACGGATAGACGGACGGCGCGGGCCGCGACGCCCGCGAGAGCGAGCCGGGGCCGCCGGCCGCGCTCTCCGCTGGGAGGAACTCAGCTCACGATCATTTAAAAAAAAGATTAAACCCCCAAATTCCTCGACCTCTGGCCGGTCCCAGTTGGCTGCACCGCATTTTTCCCCCCCTCCGGCAGCGGGAGAGGCGGGGGACGAGCAGCAAACTCCAGGCTTTCCTAGCACCCTTTCTCTGGAGAGCGAGAAATCCGGACGTTAAGGAGGCGCCGCGACTTTGCGTGAACCTGGCGGACGCGCGGCCCCGGCGCGGATCGACTCGGAGCGATCGAGGCGCCGAGGCTTCGGCCTCGTTACCTGCGTCCGGGCCGCCGCGGGGCCCGTTTCGTTCGGCTCCGCGTGCGTTTGATTTAGGCGGGGACGGGGACATGGGGACGAGCACCGCGCGGGCTCCGTACCCTAGCGGCGACCCTGCCGCCGGGGCCGGTGCCAGCCCGGCGCGGCCGCYGGGGACAAAGCGGGGTGCTAAAATCCCGCTCCCTTCCCGGCGGGTCCCCGAGGTACGCGGACGGGCGGCCTGCAACAGATGAAACGGGAAGGGAGCAGGGCAGCATGCCAGCGGCAGAAACCTCGCCTGACGTCTGATCGACCGGGACCGAGAGCTTCTCCACTCTCCCGCTGGAGGCCAGGAGAGAAGGAGAAGCTCTCCTCCATCTACCGCAGCATCCGGGATGTCCCGAGGAGCGGAGGCACGCGCCGCCGGGCCCGGCAAACCCAGGCCGCCTCCGCTCGCTCGCTAGCCGAAAGGTTTCGCGCGGTTTTCCGCCTGGTGGCCCGGATCGATCAGAAGGTTCAGACCAGGTTGGCTGCCTCCACAAGAGCAGCTCCATGCAGGCGGAGGACAAACGCAACGTTACGTCTTCTCCGGCTGRCGGGTCAGCCAGCCGGCGTTCCCTATCGAGGCTCTGGAGGATTAGGGGGGGGCAAATTCAGGCTAAATACCTCGCGATCTGGACCCACGTCCGGTATCGCCGGTAAAAAAAATCTACGGGGGGAATTGAAGTCCACTTTTGGAGCCTGTCACGGCCTCCCTTCGGAAGGGCGAGGTGCCCAGCGTCCCTCCGAGGAGGAATCGTCAGCCCCACGTTCAAGAACTCGTCTCTTGCCGCTGACAAGTCTCGTCAATCCTCGCCCCTGGCTCCGGCCTTCCTTTCTCGGGGAAGGTTGCCGAGAGCATTTCGGCGAGGCGGCTCTGGCATTACCTGCAATCCTCAGATTTTCCTCCACCCCTTTCAGTCTGGTTTTGCACCTGGGAAGGGTACGGAGCCCAGGCTGGCACGGGTCGAAGCTCTCCTCCCGCCGACGGACAAAGGTCGGGCGCCCGGTGCCGATTCATTTAGATCTGCCGGCAGCCTTTGATACCGTTGATCATGAGGTGGCGTTGACGTGCCTGCGGACCCTGGCGGGGGGTAGACGGAGTTTGCACTTGAGCGGTTCCGTTTTTGGGGGGGGGTTTTGTGTTTTGTGTTTTTTTTTCCTTCCTCCTCCGAGAGATTCCCCGAGGGTAGCGCCGGGCAAAGGCTCGCCTGCCCCCGAGGGCTCTCTCGGGCGGGGGGGGAGGGTACCGCAGGGTTTGTTTTTTGGCGTTTTTTGGTGTCACCCTCCTGTTCAACGTGTATGAGAGGCCGCTAAGGGGGGGGGAAGAAAAGGCGGCCTCGGCCCCCGGGGCTGCAGCGCCGTCGCACGCGGACAACTCTCGGCTCGGAGTCTCTCCCACCGGACCTGGAGGGGGGAGTCGCAGTTTTGCTAGGGGTTAGCAGAGACTGGGCCCGATGAGAGCTTAGCCGGCAGCGGCTCAATCCGGGCAAGACCAAAAGCGACGCCGGTTGGGACAAGGGGAAGCGTCCGCTCCCCCCACCCCCGTGGCGAGGGGAAGGGGGGGGGGTTTGCGCCTGCCCCGTTTGCGCAACTGGGGGGTCCCGGCGGATCCTGGGCTGCTCCCGGACTTCCAGGTAACAGCGGTAGCCCCCCAAAGCGGCGCTCCTTCGCATCTTCGCGCGGCGAGGAGGTTGGCGCCGCTTTTCTCCTCTCCGCTGCGGCGCCCGCGCGCCTCCAGGCCGCGGTCCGGCGCCGCGCTCTACGCGGGCGTCACCCCCCCGCCGCCGGAAAGGGGGCAAACGGAGGCGGCGGGAGGCGCCAGCGCCCCGCTCGCTCAGCGGCGCTTCCGCATGGAACGTGTTACCACCATGCTCTGAAGACCGCGCTGGCTTCCGGCTTTCCGCCCTTCCGAGCGCCGGCTCGGGCCTAAGCGAACCCTACGCGGCGCAGGGCCTGCCCTCTCCTGGGCTCCATCTCGGCAGCGTGGATCGGCCGGGGAGGCTCCGAGCCGCTTCCCAGCTCGGATCTCAAGGGAAGGAGGAAGGGGGCTAGCGGGAGCGTTTCGGCCCACGGGAATCGGACGCCCCCCGGCGCTCCGTTGAGCCGCCGGGAACGCCGCAGAGCCCGGCTGTTTACACCGGGGAATATTCACCCCGCTGCCGGGTGGCGTTAGTGGGTGACCCGGGAGTTTTCCGGATCCGGTTCAAGTCCTGTGGGACTCAACCGGCRGCTACCCAGGCCGCGACGCTCGCTCTCCGCACGGGGGCGAACCCGGCCCCCAGGCCGCTGCTCGAGGGCCGGCAGGAGGGCACCGGAATTCCTTTCGCTATTTTTTTGCCTCTTAATTACGTTCCCGTTTGGATGGCTTCATAACTGAGCTACACGCGCTTGGGAATTACAGTAGCTCCGGTCTGCAAGTTAAAATAAAAACCCAAAAAAACACGAGAAGTGGTAAACCGCTTTCAGAGATAGAAACCAGACCCAAGATTTCGCCTCCGGATAAGAGCGGAGCGGAAGCCACGCTTCTCTCCATCGTACGTAGCAGGGCGTCGCGCGCGCACGCGCGCGGCCCACGCGGCGGCAACTCGGCTCCGCGCTCCTCCGGCGTCCGAGGCGGAGCCCACGCCCCGCCGCTCCGGCAACTCCGCGCGACTTGCCACCTTCGGCGCTCCCTCACCTTGAGGTACTTCTCCAGCATCTTGACGATGTGCTTGTTATTGAGGACGCTCTTGGCGACGTGCAAGCTGGTCTTCTTGAACTGCTCCGCAGCCATCTAGAAAGCAAAGGAACGTGGGGGTTAGCCGGTCCGGAAGGGGAAGGGTTTCCCACTGGGGTTTCGGCTCGAGACGCTATATTCCCTCCTTCTCGGCAAGGCTCGGAAAACCCCGGTTCCCCCCRAGCGGGTGGTAAAAAGCGGACGCCAAGGCAAGGGAGCCCCAGCACTTCGTCTGCTAACACGAGCYCTGGGAAAAACCTAAAAATAAAAAGCATTTCGGCACCGGCAGCTGGAATATCGCCCAAATATCCAACGGATCCTCAGCGCGGAAGAGTCCAGGATAGCTACGCAGGGAGCAAGGCGCGCGTCACGCGTTCAGAGACGGCGGAGATGAAGACCGCCCCGCGTGACTGGCACGTTGCCGCTCCGACTGAACCTCGCCCCGTCCCCGATCCGCGCTCGCGTCGGGAGGCGACGACCCTCACAGGCTTCCGCGCTCCAGACAGCTCCGCAACCGCCATGGAGCGGAGCCTGGAGCCGTGCCCGGAAGAGCTTCCGGAGGGGTTGGCTGGTTTTGCAGAGCTTGTAACGTTTTCTCCAAAGACACGGAAGGGCTGGAGCTGGACAGCCAGGATCCRCGATTACACCGTGCAGCGGGAAAAGCCTGCTGCTTCCTTCTTTTTACCAGCGGAACCCTTCCGCTGCCCTTCCTCGACCTGGGACTGGACTGATCCGTTCGATTTAGAGCCTCTCTACAGCCTGCGCCAAATTAAGACGCTGGTTATATCCGAATTCCCTAAGCGCCCTCAACGTTCCCTCGGAGGCGATTTTCAGAGCCCTAGAAAGCACCGCAAATGGAGGAGGAACGTTTCACCTGCAAACTTCAAGCGCTCTGAACTTCAAGCGCTCCGACCCCAGCGGGAAAGAAAAGGGTATCGGCTATTTCCGTGAAGCTGCGCTCATCCCAGACCGGTCAATCGTAATGGCGGATCTGGCCCCCGGCCGCTTGGAACGTGCGAAGCCCAAACGCTGTTGCCGCCCCAGAGGATTTTCTCCCAAGCCTGGCCAGGGAGAGCGTGACGGCTTCAGCTCCTGCCGGTGGTTAGCGTCACCAAAAAATCACCAATGTACCCCGCTAACGCGCAAATGAAAACCCGGGTCTCCCTCGCAGCACAACCTCTTCTGCTCACCGTCCTTCCCGCTTCCAAGCGGCATCCCAGCGTTTCTCGTTTGCTCGGGTTTCCCTATGAAAGAACGGAGCCCGCGCGGGCTGCCCGCCGGCATCCCGCAACCGCCCTGCGGTTCCCCAACTCATCCCGTTGCGCTCCGCTCCGCTCCAAGAGGCTGCGAAGCAAGTGGAGCCAAAGCCGCACAGAAACCTCAAGCCTCGACTGACGTCCCCTTACCCAGGCTCTCAGCAAAGATGGAACGCTCCGGCTCGGAAGCGAACGGAAATGAAGGGGCAGTTGCTTACCCTGCGGTTTCGGTTGTGATCCGCGGATCGCAGGTGCCTCTGGAGCAGGTGGTTCTGGGCGGGAATTAACATGTCGCAAGCCATACAGTGAGCTGCCTCGATCTTCTTGAAGAAGTGCTCCTGGCCGATACCTACGGCGAGGACGAGACGTCAGGCGAGAGGCAAAGCGCGTCGGACGTTCTGCCGGCTAAACGTCACGGYTCCCCCGCCCCCGTGACGCTCTCCTCCCCGCGTCACGGCCAACGGGCTAATTCGGCGCCCGTATTCCTCGCCGTTTCCGCCTTCCCTTTGGGGACAAAAATCACGGACTTTATTCTAAGGCAAGGAGGAGAGAAGCCACGGATAATTCCGCTCTTAAACGGAGCCTACCAACGCAGCGCGSAAGCGCGCGAGGGAGAGAGGTTGTTCGGGGTAACGGCCCAAGGTCCGAAGCAATCGWCTTACCTGAGGCAAAGCCGGGAACCGAACCCCGTTTTCCTCTAGTCCTGGTCGAAACCAGCCTGCCCTCTCCAAGCCTCTATCCGATTTAAAAGTCACAAGGGTGCAAYGGGCAACTCGAGTTTCCCCCAGCTTTCGGATCCTTCCTGCTTTCTCCCTCGGCTCAGATCCTCCGTCTAAAAGCCCGGCCACTCGTTTTAGAGTCGACGCGCGGCTTAGCTAAACTACGCCCGCCGCGACAGGACCGGCCTCCCAGGCTCGGACCAAGCGTCCTTCTGCGGCCGAGGGGTGCGGACGATACGGCAGATAAGCGCGTTGATCCGGCCGAAGGGGATTTTCTTCCCCCCCGTCTCGCTTTCTGCCAAAGCCCACGTGGATCGACCTCGCCGCTCTCAAAAGCTTCTTTTAACGTTAGAAGCGAACACGGGACCAAGCCGCGTTAGCTGAACGACCCCGAACCCAACGATCCTTGGGGCGCTGCTTTTCACCTTCCGCCTATTTTAGCATTTGTACCATCGCGACAGTCTCACGAACCAACTGTCGGAGAAGCCACAGCGAGGACGGGCGTCCTCTCTTTCCCCAAAGATGGCTCGTTTCACAAAACYGGCCAGATTTTCACACCCAGAAGCCCAGACAGAGTTACGACGGCACAAAGGCAGAGGGACAGAGTCCCTTCAGAAGCCCTACGCGCTTGTTTTCTTGGAAAACTTGCAAGACGCAGCGGTTCTCAAGGTCAATAGCGAATCCGTGAGGTTCTGGTGAATTTTGTAGGTTTAGCTGCCGTCAGGCTAYTAAATCCTACCCGTCAGCCCGCCCCCACTCCCACGTTTTGGGGAGAAACCTCCCCCTTTCTCAGCTTGCGCAAGATGAGAGCAAGATGGTTGCGTTCTGCTGAAGGAGATGGCCGCGCTTGGGCATCTGAGGAYCCGCTTAACGTAGCATCCGTCTGCTATTAGCAACAGATAACGGGCTACAAACGCCCCGCATCCGGGCCTGCCCACACGGGAGCCCCGAACCGCAGCGGTTCCTCACGTACGCAGGCATCCGCCCTCGGCCTCCGCACACCAGAACAGTTCCTTACCCTTAAACGGATCCGGCTTCTGTTTCGTGCCCTCTTTCTCCGTCAGCTCCTGACGCCGCTTCTCGATTTTCTTATTCCTGTTGATGATGTATTCCTGGAGGGGAAGGGGACAGGACTCACTATCCCCCGCGCAACTCGCCGAGACCGTYGAGCGGCGCAAAAGGGAAACGAGAGCTCTGCAGAAAACCCGCAAGGAAGACCGCCGTTAGCGGACCAACTAGGCGAGCCCAGACGTTTTCTCGTCCCCGTCATCTCGACCGTAGCAAGAGCCTGAAAGRTCCAAGCCGGAGCCAAACTCGGCACCTCCTCGAAGCCTATTTTGTCACCGTCAGGTTTGCGTTTTTATTTAAAGTCTTCCTCAGYGCTTGAAAGATGCCACTCAACAGCCCCCAAACCCAAACGCTGGAAATAAAACGCCCCAGTCCTCCTCTCTTGCACCATCTACGCAGCTAGGCCTGAGGAAGGAGAGGACAATCGACAGAACATTCGTTCCCGGCTTTTCCGTTGAAATTCCCTTTGGGAGGGAAACGGTTATTTGTCCGACGACACATGAGAAACCCGCATCGCGTCAACCGACGTCATCAGGGGATACGCCAACACGTGAYGCGAGCCGACAAAGCGGGAGCTGCACGCGGACGGATTCGTAAGCCCTTCCCCTCCTCCCGAGAGCGGGGAGATCCCAAAACGGGCCAGCAGTCGCGCGGAGAAGTCGCCGAAAGGTTAAACCGGCGCCGGGCTGCCCACGTACCTGCAGAAACTCCACGGTTTTGTCGGGAAGTTTGGTGCCAATGTATCGCAAGGTCTCTTTGTGGAACTTGCTCTGTAGGTGTTTCTGGATTTCATCTTCCTCAAAGCTGCGGAACTTGCACACGGAACAGGCAAACTGGATTCTACGCGGAGTGATCGTACCACAAATCAGGAGCAAGTCAGACTTTTAGTTTTCTACCTATCACCTTCTTCCTCAAGATTCAAAGCACCATTCTACTCCGATTATATGATTCTACTTCCCAGCGCACCTTCCCAATCTTTTTGGCAACCTACAGGGATTAAACAGTAGCTACTTCTCCGTACAAGAGGAAGCTGCACTTCAGCAGCGTACGCTAAAACCCTGCACGGGTTTAAAAGAAACGGGACAAACTCACAGGGCAAGAGAGGAGTTCAACCCTCTTAAACAGGAAAACGCTCTCCCAGGTTTGGGAAACACCCCTGAGGTACGGAAACCCCAGGTGCCGATTGAGCGTTTGGGGACGTATCACTACCGGGTTCCCTTGGCACCCTTCACCGGCCGCTCCCAGGTGGGATACTGGGATAGATGGACAACCTGTGTGATCCAACGCAGCTTTTAAGATGTCGCAGAAGACCGCGAACTGGTTAGTCTGTCTTTAAACCACTTGCCATATTGCTTAAACAGCAAGGCTGCATCTACAGCCGCTTATTACACCCTTCGGCATTTCTAACGCTACATTCGTCTCTTTTTTTAAACAGCACGTTACTCCCCTCATTTTAGAGGGGTCATAAAACACACAAGAGGGGAAAAAAAAGGGAAAAAAAGCCAAAATCAGAATGCAGAGCCCCAAAACATGATCCTCTAGCACTTCAGATTTCTCCCACGTCTGCCCAGAGGAATATTCTGGCTAAATATTATAAGGATAATTCAAATATTACAGTGACTCTTCACAAAAGTGCTGGCAAGGGACCGGCCTGTCACTCCTCTTACCTGTCCATCGCCCGATCACGCATCCTATCTCTCCTCCGCTGCTTCTCCCTCTTCTTCTTCACCTCCTCATCATCATCTTCACAGCCATCTCCAGATGCTAGGGAAAAATTCAGAGTTGCTGTGCAACAGCTCGCGTCCACACACTTTGCTGGCCGAGGTATTTCGGGAGCCCAGTTCCTCAGCCTCCTATTTTCCCTTGGCTTCAGGAAGTTGTAACTTCTCCCGGTCTCCGGCAGCTCTTCCGTTTTTCCCTCCCTCCCACAAGTCAGCTTCCGGACCRCAGGTAAGCGGCAGCCTCTTTTCTCAGGTCTCCAGCATAAAACCATCCTCCTCCAACTCCCTCAAGTTCCCACAGTAACTTAAGCCTTTGTAGACAGCGACAAGACACGCGGTTACCGGAAAGAGCGGTCACGAGAGTCCCGACTTTCACGGTGCCCCAGAAACCCTGCTGCAAAGACACCTCCCTCTTTCACTTCCTCGGGAAGAGCTATTATTTCTCCCTGCGCTCTCTTTTCTTCCTCTTTATCTGTTTTTCCACAGGGCTGGAAAAAGCTACTTAGGAAAGTTCAGTAAAAAAAAAAGGCAGCACAGATGTTATTAGCGCCCGAGCGGCAGTTCTGCTTCTTTAGGACGGTTTTAGGTCTACTTACGTTGCCTTCCCAATAGCTTTGGTAATTACAGGGAAAGCAGCAGAGAAGCAGGGATTTAACTGGCTCAATCTCCGCAATATTTTAGGGTAGGAAGCTGCAAGAACTGGGTGCGAGGTCTATCGGCCTCACGGAACACGCTCGGGTAATAATTYGCCCGCAACGTCTCCAGGCGAAGGAGCGCAGAGACCAGAACTTCCACTGTWGGACAAGACCTGCTTATCAGAGGCTTCTACAAAAATTGAACATCCGGCTGCACCTCGGGTTCAATCCTGAGAATAATCTAAAAGGGGCAACAGCAGCTATTCACGCTGTTCCCCCGGGTCACTCCATAAAGGCGAAATATGCTTGGGGTTGACGTGTCCTAAACTAAAAAGTATAATCCGCTTAGCGCGTGCRTCTCCACTTCAGCGTTTAACAAGCTCCGACTCCTCTGCTCCGCACAGAGAACGGTCATAACTTCAAACATGCAGGGAGCTACGGAGCTCAGAAGAGCTAGATAAATCCTCGAGCCAAGAGAACGAAGTCCTAAAGCAAAGACCCAACCAGGCCAAGCGAACGTCATTGACGACGTTCGAGCTAAGTCCTTCCTGAGAGCAAACCACCGCCAACGCGTGTGAGAACTCACAGAGGCGGCGTCCCCCTGCACCCAACTCCTTCAAGCTGGGCACAACCCTTGGTCTAAACTCCAAAGAATTAAATCCCAAAGCAGCCAAAGTGGTTTCGGCTACTCTAGACCATCCAGGTTTTAAATATCTGACATACTTTGATATAGTCCCACCTATTTGATAAAAAACCCAGGGTTTAGCGTACTGAGCGAAGTCACCAGCGAAAGCGATTTGTTTTGGGACGATTTTGGTGTTTTTCTGCCCCGCGGCTAGATCTGTGCTTCCTCACCAACCTCATCCAAGCCGGGCAGGAAGATAAACTGATGTTACGGCTAATACTTCCTCTCTTCCTATCCGTTCGTACGGGCAGCAACCGTCCGTACGAAGCAGCCTAGGAGCGCGGCCACTTYGTTACTACCCCGCAAAACAACCCCCATGGGCAGCGGCACATCTACTGGAGCCCTGGACCGACTGCGTAACAGGTCGCAGCAGGAGCTGCCCTGGTTTTGGACCAAAAAAAGCCCTCTAGATAGTGCCAAAAGGCAAAGCACACCGGTTTGGAGTGTATCCGGTTCACAGGAAGCCCGTGCACTGGCGGAGCCACCCTACCTTCCTTCGCCAAATCGCCACAACTCCCATTCTCCTGGAAAACAACAAAAAAAGAAGGACACCGTTGTCATTTATCATGATTTGGAAGCGTCACAGTCCATCCTGCCACCAGCAGGACGGCAGAGCAGAGGAAGGGTTGCATCACTTGGGCATTAAATGTCAACACTTGTAATCACAACATTTACAAAATAATAGCGAGGCGTAACCATATCGCTTCTGTCAGAATTGAAACGCTTCACAGAAGTCACTCCTTCACGTAGCACCTTGCTAGAGACTGCGTCCGGTCACAAGTCACGGAGGACAAGYGACAACGTGCCCCATCCAACCCGGCAAACAAACCAAAGGCAGTAAAGYAGCCAACCCCTAATTGGAACTTAGCCCTAACGAGACTCGGCGGTAGAGCCAGGAGCAGRAGTACGGGTGCGGGGCCCTAAGTCTCGCGCTAYGGCGCTTTCAGGACCTTGGCAAAAGCACCTCYGCGCCAAGGAACCTGCCAGTAACSCTTTAATTACGAAAAACAAGAACTTTCAGAATATATACGTGTTCRGAACACTAGTTCTGGATCGTTTTAACAATTCTGCCTACGACACTGTCAAGGGAACGGAGGAAACCGCTATAGTGCTTTAAAYGCTCCCACATTTGTCACAAAACTAAAACAAAAAGTTACTTACACCTTTGTCAGCTTCATCTCCCGATTTTTCCTCTCCTTCGCCCTCATCTGCTGCACACAAGAAAAAAAGTCATTTAGCTGGTGCTGGGGGAAGTCTTTTCTCCCGCTTAAGACCGCAAGGGGCCCTGCTGGTATCCAGCAAGTCGCCAAGTCCTGGGATAACGGCTCAAAAACCCTAGCGATGACGTCAAATTGCTCGACGTCCCATTTCCTCCTTGCCCGTCAGCYGCTGCTGCAAACTGTCATTACTTTTATGGTGCCTACCTCGAGCATTAATTTTGTTCCAGGCCATAAAACACTACTATAAAGACGGCACACAAGGCGGCACTTACAGGAGTACRACGACGTTAGCGACACCAGAGACTAACGAGTACAACAGCATCGAAATTTAACGAACAACAGTCAGTTGAAAGAGAAAACGCTCAAAAACGCGTGTGTGTGGGGAAAAAAGCGACTAATATCAGAGTACGAAGGCAGGCACGTACCGTTCTCGGTGTCGTCTCCTTCGCTGTCGGTCTTTGCCTGTTTGCTCTCTGGCTCATCTCCGCTTTGGGACTGTTTTCGCTTGCGGCCTCCTTCGCTATCCGATCGCCCTCCCGAACGGTTGCGGAAACCTCTCCTTTTGGGCTAAAGTTGGAAGAAATGATCAGCTCCGGGTGCCGGAGAACTTAGCAAAACGTTCCACCCCTCTGCCGTAGCTCCCCGAAGAGTTTAAGCCCGCCTGACCCAAGAGACTTTTATTTAGCTATAAAAGGATTTGCCGCCTTGCTTATAGCTAAGTGGAACGAACAAATTAGCGTCCCGCCACCCTCCGGAGCCGATTCTGAACCGGGGAAGCATTCAGAGGCTCTATCTTATTTACAAAAAAACCACAGGTACATGTGAGCAGGTGACACTTTGCTCCATCTGGGAGGACTTAAATTTTTCCGCAGTGGAAGCGAAAAAACCACCCTGAATTCTACAGATTAACAGCAAAGCCTGGTGCCAAGGCCGACTGCGGGAGCAAAAAAACAAGCCGAGCGGAGTTTTCCAGGAAAAACGGCGACGACTTACCGTGAGAGTGTTCAGGTGCCACGGCACCGTACTCACTCTGTCTCGGCTTCGTTGCCGCCCCATGCCGTACGGCACGTTGCCGTACCGTCCCATTCCCATGCCCGACATGCCCATCATGCCATAGTCATAGTCTCCATAGTCCCCATAGTCGCCGTAGTCGCCATAATCGCCGTAATCTCCGTAATCGCCATAATCGCCGTAGTCACCGTAGTCGCCATAGTCGCTGTAATCGGGGACAAGGGCTTGGGAGAAGAGAGAAGGGAGCCTGTTGGGACCGGGCCCACCCATCCCGCGCCCACCCATGTAGTTCAACTCGTTCCAGCGAGCCGACAGGCGCTCCGTACTGGAGGAGGGCATGAAGTGGTCGCTGCGATTGAAAGCGTTGAGGTGCCCCCGATTCTGCACGCGGTTCTGGCCCCTGCCTCGGATGAGGCCGTAGTTGTTTCCTCGGTTGCGCGACTGATCCCGGCGGCCGTCGAACTGGCTGCCGAAGGAATCGTTCCGATCGCTTCCCACTTCCCCGTAGTCGTAGCCAGATCTGTACATGTCGCGGTCATTCATCGAAGACCTCGAGTCATACGATTCAAAAGACTCGAATCTGAAAGAGCTGCACAGCGAGGAGGGAACGGTCAGCAGCTAGAACAACGGTCCCACACGTCATACAACCATTTGTACCTATTTATTATCACAATCCAAATGCTCTTAGCTAGAACAGAATAAAATTATTTAAACCTTGCTCACTGACCACTTTTTTTCCACGTCATGTTTTCCTTAGTCCCGGAAAGCTTGGGAAAAAAAAGAACCTCAACCAAACAAAAATTGTGCTTTCCGCACAAATATCTGATCAGAAACCCTTTGGGGACGTCGTAACCTTACTAGCTATATAGCACTACAGCATCAAATCGGTCCGAATTACGCTTCCTTCGTCGAAAAGCGGGTCCCAAAAGCTTCCCGACGGCGACCCGCGCGGAGGCAAAGCCAGAAGAAAACGCCGTTTCTCATTTTCGGGGTCAGCGATTTAGAAGCGAAAGGGGAGGTGCCGCCTAGCAAAGAACCTCCGCTGCGGAAAAAGGGGACGTCAAAGCAAAACGAGCAATCCCGTCCTTCAGAGGGAACGCCGAGCCGTGCCTCGGGGCAGGGAATTAACGCAGATAAAGCATTAATCGGCAGCGCCTCGGCTGACCAAAGCAGCAAGCATCAAACGGCGGGGAAAGGTGAAGCTTCGTTTATTCGGTAACTCTTGCCAGGACACCTGTTACCATTCGAGCAGCAAAGCGTGCGCCAAAAGGCGACAGCTCTCCAGACTGGCATAATTTAACACAGCGGGAGGAAAAAAGAAAAAAAAAGTACTAGACAGACGTGAGAGATAAAAAAAACGCATATGAAAAGATACTTTAAGAAACGGGAAAAATGTAAATAAAAAACTGCCTGTAAAAACGCATTAATTCAATCAACGATGGAAGCGGCTTTTAATGCCCGATACGTACATACCCATATATAATTAAAAAAGAAAATCAGGACAGGTAAAAAGAATAAAGTAACAGCATGCAATCGAGCTTGTTTTCTCAAAAACAAACGCTGAATCACGCCGATGCAATTAGAGCGGCTTAATCTGAAGTTACGGCGATGACAGAACGTTAATTTTTACTATAAAAGAAACGAGCCTAACGGTCACCTCTCCTGGTCTTCCATGCCTTCGCCTGTCCCGCCGCTGCCCTCCTTCGACAGCATATCTAAACGCTGGTTAATTTTGGCTATGATGGAATCCGAGTTCTCGTTCGGCCCGGTCTCGGCGCCGTACGACGCGACGGACATGCTGGTGTTGACGTTGGCGTTCATGCTCATGTCGGAAGTTTTGGGAGTCTCCCAAGTACTGGAGGTGGCAGCGGCTGCCGCCCCATAGTTGTACGTGGCCGCCGTGTTAGCGGCAGAGGTTTGGGTGTTGTAATAGTCATAACCTTCATAACCTGGCAGAAAAGGGGAAAAATATCAATTTAAATATAGTATCCTAAAGACAGAGGTATCTGGAAGAAGGGTTTGGATGCTACGGACCCCACCAGGCAAGGTTGCAGCTGGGCTTTGCTCCTTAAAGGAAATCCGCTTTCTTAAAATGAAACGTGTCAATCAGGAGTCCAAAGTTTCGCCTTCAACCCCAACCCTAAAAGCTCCAGGGCCCAGAGTTCCTTCTGGCGATTTTCACCGCTAGGAAACGGAGCGCTACTGGTGCCTGCTAGGGATTTTCCAACGAGCTCAGCGCGCGTCACTGGGCGCTTTGTCCGCCTAAGCCACCCGCGGCGCGCAGCCCAACAAAAATATCGAAGGGGACCACGCCGCCGGGTGCGTCACCGCGTATCCGGCCGAGGCGACCGAAGCTAGGAAGTTTAACCAGGAAAAAAAAAAACAAAAATCAAAGTGGTGAGTAATAAAGAGCATAAAGCGGCAAGCCAGCGCGACGTCAAGGGAAGAGCAACGCGCCGCAGCCGCGCTCGCGGCCCCTGCGCCCGCCGAGACCCGAAACACCTCGACGCGCTCCCCGCTCGCCAAACCGCCACCCGGAGGGGCCCTGCTCTAAGAGAAACACGTCTTAAGCTGAGCTTATAACAAAAAAAAGCGAGTTTCCTCTCCCAGCTCTTCGATTGCTGCTTCTGACCTGTCGTACCCTTCGCTACGTCACTCCTAGGGCTCCCGTAAAGCGACTGCCAAGAGTGCCACGAAGATCCCTCATAATTCTCCTTGGCCGCGGCGCCTACAATAAAATTGACAACGGTTAAGGCCGCCGGGGCGCCGATCCCGCCGCCTGCGGCGCCCCGCCGCCTCGCCGTTCCGTCGCGTTTTCCCCCCATCTGCCCGTTTCCGTCTGGGGGCTTTTTGGTTTGATTCAGGTCGTAAGCTCTGCGCAGCGGGGACCGCGTTTCTAGTCTGTATTTGCACAAGACCTAGCGCGACAGGGTGTTAGTCCTCGCCTCCGCATCCCAGGCTTTACAAAGACAGAGAGAAATCACAGAAGAAAGAAAAAAAAAATCATTTTTACACATGACTTGGCCTGGGAGGTTGCAATCTACAGCCCGACGTGCAGCRCGATATTTAATTCCGTACTGCGAGGACCAAGGAAATAATAGTTCCTTAAAGTATCTCAGGCATTAGCTCTTCCCCGGGGAAGGCGTTAAAAATAGCCAAAACCAGCCAGACTATTCAAATGAAGGCTAATTAACTAAACGCTGCTCCGACAGGAAAGGTTTATTAGAGAAATGCAAAAGACGGTTTATTGAGCAAGCGCTAGCGGACAACTGCATTTATATACCGTCAAGATGTTGGCGTAACAAGGGCTGCGAGGGGGGGAATAAAACCTCGTCRGTATTATTTTATTAACCCGCACGTCCGGCTATCCCAGCTCAAATGAGCAGCGGAGGCGTAAGATAAGCGAGCTTTCCTAATCCGCGAATTAATTCTTCCGTTTCAAGTGTAAGTCGGCTTCTGGTCAGGATAAAGTTTCTCTTCAGCAAAAAGGGAAAACCAAAACGCACGTGATCATGGAGCGAGGTGACAATAATCGAGGGCTTCTCCTGGAAGCCGCTCCGCGCTTCAGATGCTCTAACCGTGCGCCACGAGGAAGGAGCGAGGCCAAGCCGCTCAAAAGCACATCCGCGCTTACTTTTAATTCCCAAGCGGAGGCAGCCCGCGAGGCGGAAAAAACAGCTCCGCGTGTTCAGGCCAACGCGAGAGGCTGAGGAGAGCGCGGAAACGGCACAACGGATTTAACACCTACCTTGCCAGCTCGTCGCATTCGTCGCGTAGGTACCTGCACGGGGCAAAAGAAAGACCGTTTCAGCGCTAAAAGCGACCAGGCGTAGGAGTTGTGAGCCCACGACTAAACATACAGAATTCCGGATAATGGTTGTAAATATTAAGTAGCTTTTTGCACAGATCGGGAAAGAAAGAAGCYAGTACTTCCAAGAGCTATTTATGAAAATGAAATGGATTATATATATATGGATATAGAGATATAGAGATATAGACCCTCTTTGTAACACTTTCAAATATCTAATCTGACATTTGCGGTTTCAAACCCACAAATGATTCCATTAAAATAGATAAACAAATTAAAAAATCTCAGGTAACACGTCCCATAGTACCCGGGCCGAGTCCAAATTCCTGCGTTTCGGTACTGAAGCGCTATTCTTAGCCTACGGGAGACCGTAACCACCTGCCGTTCCGCTCTCGCCTCGAGCTACACCCGGAGGAACCGCACAACGGTTCACGACCACAGTCAGCTCTTATTTTTTTCCACATCCGAGCCACGAAGCAGCAAGGACACGGAACCCAGGCTGCAATTTCGTATTAACGGTTTCGGTTTCAACGYGCGCTCGGCAGCGAAACTGCGGCAAAGGCGTTCGGGAAGATTATATTACTCATGGAAGCGTCTTGCTTCTTCCCCGATTGTCTGGGCCGGAAAGAAGTTCAAAGYCGAGAGTCCCACTGGGGCAAACGCTTCAGGACACGCTTCGTTTTACGACGCTAACGAGCGATAAAACAAAGCGCTTTATTGCYGTACGTGAGATCGAGGCCGGTCCTAAGGTAGTTCCTCCAACAGACAACCCTCAAAAGGCGGAAATTGGAATGTGTCATGAGATGATGGGATGAAGCTTTTAAAAAACAAACAAAAAAACCCCCAAAACCCAGAAAAACAAGCATAGAGTTACTAGGTAGAGGAGAATGAAGGTTACACGTCAACAAAAAGCAGTACAATACTACACTACTCTGCCCCAAGAGAAAGAAAAGTTAAATCCTAGGGAGAAGGAGAGAGAGAAGTAAGTTATAACCTAAAATAGATCCCGGATACGTTTTATATAAATACATATATGGAATTTACCTTGAGTATTGGTGGTCCCAGTATTCCAGGTGCCATAACCTGCAAAAAAATAAAATAAAAATCGAGCTATTATAAGGATCGGGGGTTTTCTCCAGTCACCTACGGCGTTCCAACGGTTTTAGTTTCTTCCTTTAATTAACCCTAAAACCCACCATGTCCTTGATTGCGCTTGTTCTCTTGTTGTTTGGGAGACGCGCCTGAAGCAACAAACGCTTTGTTCCAGATGAAATTTGGTTTGAATCAGTCTAAAAGCGCAACAAGACRCTTTGAGACAGAGACTTGAAAAAAACGTGGTGCGTTTCCAAAGAAAAAAAAATCAGTTTTAAAGGTACTTGACATCGCTACATCCAGTCAAGACGCGAACTGCCATCGCCTCTGGCAAACAACATCAGCGGAGGCGTCAAGTCTAGAGGATGCTGCACCAGCGGAAGTTGCCTTTTCCTAGGATGGCTGCATTTGCTGGTAAAATTATACTCATCGGCGAGCTGCAGAAAGGTACGGACATTCGAGCACCCCAAAAGACCTGCAATGAGCTTGGCAAACTCTGAGCTGCTGGAAGGGCATCTGCCAGCTTTGGGATAGAAACAAGCTCCGTGTTTCCCCAACCAGCAACGAAACCACGGGAGCGTCTCCTAAAATGAATTTTGAAGACTAAAGCAACATATTCAGGTGTTTCCCTGAAAGCGCTTAAAATCCAAGACGCCCCGATTTCGCGAAACGTTTATCCTGCAGACGTATCCCTGCGCAAACCTGCTCCGGGCTGACCAAGGATCTACAGCACACGTGCGCTTTTTAAATCCCTTTTTTCCCCTCCCTCCCCTCGGCCTCTCTCCGCATTATCGAAAAACCGCAGGAGGCAAAAAACAGCCGAGCGGCGCCACAATAAGGCCTCAGCCCCGCTGCGTCGAGGTTGACGGAGGTTACGCGGTCTGTAACCTCGGCGAAAACAGCCCGACCGCTTCGTTTGCGGGCTCTCTGTGGGCTGCGCCTCCGGATTACGGATACTAAAAGCCGCCCGGCTTTTAACTGCACCCATACGCTTTGGTGTCTTGCTTGCAAATACGTAGGGCATGTGTTTATACAGGTATTATCACGACGGTAATTTTCTTTTATAGGAACGGAGAAATCTGGGTTAAGCAAGGCTCTCAAGCTTTCTCTCGTCAAGGCGATTTAAGAGGGCGGGGATTAAAGTTGGACATCTACCTTTGAAACCGAAACGCAAAAAAAGAAACCACTAGATAAAACGCTCGGGTATTAACGACCCGGCACAAAGGAGTGGAGAAGGTATCTGCCGCCCCTGCAGCGGCGCAGCGCGTTCCCAAGAGCAAGAATTCACGCGATAAACCGCTGTCGCCGTTGTTTTCCCTTGGGAAAAGAGCAGCAAAAATAAAGCGCAAGGAAAACAGCTCGGCAGAAGCACTGCAAAGCACCCGGGGGGATTCAGAAGCACCGAGGGGGCCTGAGCAACAAACGTCGCAGAGTTGAGCACACCGTGTCCCGCTCCCCGAGGGATCCTCCCCGAAAACGCTCCCTAAAGGCGGCCGAAGCGGGGAAAAAGAGCGTGGGAAACATTTTACTCAGTGCGCTGGTGCAAGCACAGCGCGTACCAAGAGACCACGGAGCAACAGCAGAGGTTCACTTTGTTCGGCACGTTTGAAACGCCGGGGGCTGAAGTTTAACACCCACAGGAAAAATAAAATAATAATAATAAAGATGTTGGGGCCCAGGACGAACAGCAGGAAATTATTTCTGAAAGCTGGAATTCCACAGAGCTGGTTCGAAGTCGCCCCGCTGATTTCGACAAAGACTTTGCCCCGGGGGGAGAACAAAGCTCCTCTTCTGCTGGAATCGCTAAGCGCTTAAATCGCAGCTACAAACCGCGTGCTGCGCGGGGGTCTCCTTTTGCTGGATCGCAGAGGATGCTCTCTCTGAAAACCGAGTCCAGCTGGAAGCGTACAACTCTCAAAAATACGCCTCACCGGGTAAAGCAAGCGTAACGAATTATAAAGAGAGGGGACGCAGAGGCTGACGTCCCCGCGCCTGAAGGTTATTTGCGAAAACGCGGACGTGCAAGAACTAGAAAAACATCATGAATTTATAACCTGAATACCGACATTTGCGTCAGACTTCTGGAAAAGCTGCCACGTACCTAGTGTTTTTTAACACATTATGATTTCTACAAGCCAAAAGGAAGATTTGGGCCTTTTTTAGACAGCTAATTAACTTCAGGGAGCCAGAAGCAGGCAAAAGAAGTCTCTAGAGTAACTTTCACACGGCTGAACACAAACTCTTTTGAGCCAGTCATCCAGACTCGCTCTGCTGTCAACGGAGAGACACCGACACTTCTCAACCGTGACTCACCGTCCTATTTAAGGCATCTACCTTAAGAGGAGATTAAATGCACCCTAGAAGCGCCTGTTTTGCTATAAAGAAGAGCAGGTGACTAGCCCAGAAGCAGATATCTACACTTCATCTTGGCTAATAAACATATCACGGGCATTCAGCAGCCAAACCACCATATTCTTGGCCCAAAGATCCTTTTGGCATTTTGGATTCGCAGCAGGTGGGCTGCAGCCACCCAGGACAAATCCCTCTCTCCAGAGAGAGATGCAAAATGAATGCGTTTTGCGCATCTTTAATCCTGACGCCAACTTGAGAGCTCCGGCTGGTGCGATGGTTACGCCGGAAAAACTGGTAAAACAGTCCAAAAGCATTTAAGGCGCCATTTATGATGAGAGAGATGTCATCGGAACGCCGCAAAGCTGGGGGCAGACGGAGAAAGGAGAAAATGGGAAAGAGCACCTCGTCAACAGGTCTGCCTTCGAGATGAACAAGAGGTCTGCGTGTATTATGTATGATTTTTGCAGCAAGCGACGCACTAGGTACGAGGAGCTTGATAAAATAAACACAGAACAGGCATATTGTATCATTTATAAAATTCCGCRGCAGTTGTAATTACGCCACGCAACCACAGAAACGTTTCGAACAGCGAGGCAAAAACCGTCCTCACGGGACCGCCGCGTCTTTGAACGCGAGCAACGGCGGAAGCCAAGTTTGAAATAAAGGCGGAACGAGGGCTCCAAACACGCGTGCGTCTGCGAGGGGGGAGAGGAGACAGGCAACAGGCAGCCCGATTCCCGGGTTGCCTGGGGTTTTTGCATCCGGGAGCGCTCACCTTCCAAACCGGTGGACTGGCTGGCATCTAAACGAACTCAGATAAAGGACTTTTAAACAACCGGTGAGATAATCAAGCTGTCAAACTCAGACAGGGACGAAGGCATTTCTATTTTGACACTGTGCTTTCGGTTCTGCGAGCTTAGCTGCCTGGACGCTAAGGCGGAGGCCGGAAGAGCAAAGCAGGCATCAAAACAACCAACACGACCCCAACGTTTGCTGCTTCAGTGGAGAACGTTTTCCCCTGCAGGTCGCCAGCGCAGAACGGCGATGCTTCATAACGAGCATGCGACGCTCCGCTAATCTGGCGGAAAACAGCACTTTTCCCACCGTTTCTGCAGTCACCGGCTTTTCAGGGGGGCTCATCGACTCCTTTTCTCTTCATTTTGCACCTTTACGCCAGGGGCTATGGTGGAAAAGCAGCTTAGCTAGTATAGAAATAGCTGTTTAAATCGATCTGTGCATCCGAAGAGCGTGTAAAGGGGAAGATATTCGCAGAATAGACGCTGCGGCGTGTTTACTGCCGCGGCGCTTCGATCCGTTAGACGCGCGCAGCTAGAAGCGCTGTCCCCCAGATCCTGACGAGTTTTTGGGGGGGTTTCCAGGGCTTTTGGGTCCTCTGAACGGCGTTTTCACTCGCTGCTTCACGTTCCCCCGGGCTCAGGGCAAAGCAGCGGGGCCGGCAGCGGCCCCCCTCCCTCAGGACGGCGCTACCCGGCCCCGGGGAGCGGCTGGAGGCAGCCGGGGGGGGCTTCTCCCTCAGGAAGGGGCGGGCGAGGCCCGCCCGGTGCCCCCCCCCCACGGGAGGGTCGGGGGAGAGCGGCGGGGCCGGAGCGGCGCTGAGGGGGAGGGGCCCGCGCGGCCGCCATTTTGTGTCGTCTTCAGAAATGGG
>NW_020451288.1:87306-105695 GCF_003343035.1 Apteryx rowi
ACCCTTGACCCCAGCCTTGACCCCTAGCCTCTGACCCCCTCCTCTCCTCAAATAGGGGCCCCAGCCGTGACCATGGGCCCAGCCGCAACCCCTGACCCCCGTGGCACAGAGTAGGCCCCAGCCTTGACACTGGGTCTTTGCCCAGTCTTGACCCTTGACCCCAGCGCTGACCCTCGACCCCTCACCTCTGACCCCTCCTTTCCCCAACTAGGGGCCCCAGCAGTGACTCCGGGCCTGGCCCTGACCCCTCACCCCCCACCCCTGGTGGCACAGAGCAGGCCCCAGCCTTGACACCAGGTCTTTGCCTACCCTTGACCCCTGCCCTGACCTTTGACCCCTGCCCTGACCCCCCCCACGGTGAGCCAGTGCTCTTAGATGCTCTGAAACTTAACAGATTAAAGCTGTTGCTCAATGGGTGTGCGAAACCAGTACGGTGGTATTTCAGGCAGCAGCTGCCTCCGTACAACAGGCTCCGACTGTATCAACCTGCCTCTGAAATCACAGAAAACTCCGGCTTTCGAGAGATCTCGCCGCCACGTCCGTGGATTCGCGCCGAATTACTCTCGGTGTTGACAGGCTACAGGGGCTACGAGCACGGCACCGCATGAGCAATAAAAACCTTGAGTCTCTGCCCCATTTTTTCTGTGGACATAAGCCGTAGAGCTTTCCGGAAGCTGTTAAAGATTAAAAGCCATTAGGAGAAGCACCAATGCCGKCTGCTAGACCTTCGGCTGCACCAGCATTAAGAAATACGGATCACCAGCGCTATTCTCATTTCCAGAAATGAAAAACAAGAAAAAACACCCTCCGATCCCGTTGTCTTATATCATTTTCTCAGCATTGACAGATAACTAGGTGCTAGAGAGAAGAGGGCGAGCGAGGACTTTCGCCGGCGCCGAATTCAACGCGCTTCGTCAAAGACGCAATAGAAATCCCGACGCCTTCCAGCACCCGCGACTCGGGGAGCCGCTAAAATCCTCGGAGGTGCGGAGCCACAGCTATCCCCGGCGCAAATAGCTTCCGCTTACAGCTCTCAACAGCTCGGGGAGGCTTTCCTACGAGCGTCACCGCTCGGTTTTGGAGACGGGTTGGACCACACGGGTCTCCGCTGGCCTGGCTTCACCTGCTGTTTGGAAATTTTCCCAATTAGAGATGCAAACCAGGAGGGTTTAAGAGTTGTGGGAACAGCGTGCGGCCATTTCAGCCGCGCGCCCTGATGGGAGACTCGCCAGATCCTGCAATTAAGCACCTTGAGAAAGGACTAAGCGCATACGGATTTCTAGCCTGGAAACATTCAAACTCCGAAACGTGCTCTGGGGGGGGACGTTTCCTTGGGAAAAATCCTCGATATGATACCGATTAAAGCCTTGCTCATGTGATTCTCATTCGAAACCAACGGAAGCAAACGCGCACGGATCTGCCGACAGCTTCACGTTCGGACTAACGAGTCAAACGAGCGCCGGCGTTATCGGGATGTCTATCCAACGCCACCAAAAGCCCTGCAAGACCTTCATCCCCGTTCCCGGTGACCGGCGAGTTATTAGATAGCTGCTCCGCCAAGCCGCAAGGCAGAGCGCGCTCCAAAATTCGCCTGGGAGAGGCGCTCCCCATCTCAGCCRCGCCGGAGAGCCGGGAAGAAAGCATGGTGCCGAGGCTGGGTCCGTCTTCAGGAAATCCCGCCGGGGAACAGAGCTGTGCACTGCTGCTTTCGAACCCCCCTCCGATGCCCYGCTTCGAAATTCCTGCACTCTTCTCCCGATCCTTCTTTTCAGGCCCCACGAACGTGCCCCTCTACAGGCAGGGGGAGGCAGGAGACTCCAGGCACGGAGGTCATCAGGCAGGATTGGGTGGCGCACGCGGCAAWTCTGGTTTTTGGGGGGTTTTATCCACGCAGCCCCTATTTCCTAAAGCCTGCTCCGCTCGCAATGAGAGCATGGGAGGAGCTGCCGGCACAAGGGATTATTTTTCCTTCAGGGAATACGAAGGGATAGCTGCAATAAGCAGCACTTATTTGGCACCRTTTTCCTTTTTCGGGTAAAACATTTACAGGGGAAAGTCAGCGCAGAATAATTTTAGCACTAGCCGACCCGCRTTAGCCGCTCCTGGCGGTTCGCTCCACCTCCGGGTCTGCCGTACGCGGCGTTATCCCTAGGGACGAGGGGCCAGGATAAGCCTGCGGGTCAACGGCACACGGAGATCGAGCCTGCTCCGCTCAGGACAGTCCTCGAGGGGGTTTAAGGTTTCGTGACCTCGAACAACCTGCAAAACGCAAATTAAGTTTATTGCCTGCATCCTGGAAAAGCACAGAGTGAACAAACTCCGTGCGTCCAGGCACTAAACATTTCCTACCCGAAGCGGTACACGCTGTACACACAAAAATGTGCGCTTGATTCAAGGATGTTGAGTCAGAACGGAAAAAACACCGCAATATTTAGCGCCTAAGGACCTGCGCGCGCTGCAGACGTCGCTTAAACGCTCCCAACGGCTCCACGGGCTTCAGCAATATTGCAAAACCAACGGCGGCTCCTCGCGGGCCAGCTGCTTCCCGAGATGGATTCGCTCCTCGGCATCGGGTCAGCCCCTTGTTCGAAGAGGGAGCGGAGTCCGGGCGGAGCGGCGGCGTGCAACCATCTGGCCCACGGCGTGTAGAAAGGTTGGCGGGACAGCGTGGAGGAGCATCCAAAAGCCCCATACGTCCGTTCATCAACCGGAAAGGCGTTGGCGGGATGGATAAACAGCACCTCCGCAACTGGAATGCGGGTTCCGCTCTCGGCTAGCGCTGGTCCACCGTCTGCTTCGGTAGTTGTCAGCTCCCATTTGAGTTGCTTCTGCTAAAGTTACATATTTTACTGTACTACTTCTGTCCTCCAGGACCATGAACTCAGTCAGGAGCACCTGGACTTCACGATTGCCCACACAAGCTAGAAGACCACGAATGGATCTCTCGGTCATATGCAAGTACATTTATTATCCGTGTACAATTTGGGATGCGTCTCATAACTGCTACCGGCCTCTCCGTCTCCTAAACAGCCCGGATGTTTTCTTTACATCAGCATACTCAGCAATAGCGGTTCGGAATTTAACGCCGGCAGGAACGGGAGAGCTGCTGCTGCTGCACGGACACGCAGGAGCAGCAGGGGACGGTGCCAGGAGGGATGCTTGTCTCCTGGGGCGAGAGAAGAGCCGAGGTGTTTCCCGTTCAAGCCTGGGCAACGCGATGGCCCGGCAGCACAAGAAGGAAAAGTTAATTGCTAATCGAGCTGCTCTTTCATGCCGACTGCAGATACGCAGCCCTGTCCCTCCCCGCCTTGCCGATACACAGGCTAAAAAAAACGGATAAAAGGGGGAAAAGTGCAGCAAGCAGCGCAGGACCCCACTTACTGCTCCCTGCTAGGAAAGGTCCTACAGAAAGACGCCCGGCGCTCCTGGAGCGAGCCATCGGGGCTCTTCCGTCTGCAAACTGAGCGCRATCGAGTCATAAGCGGCTCCTTTCCTGCCCTTAGCCGGGGCTGTTTGTCACGCGCGCACCCGGCTGCTCCTTTCCTACGGAGCAAAGGGATGAACGGGACGAGCTGCAGCGGTGCCGCTGCCCCAGCTTGCCGGGGAGGCGAAGAGTCTCCTCCCAAAGCAACGGATGGGGAAGCAGCGCGTCTAACGTGCATCCTACGCCCCTGGATCTTGAAATCAAGTTCTCAGCCAGCACAACAGTGGGTTAGAGGAGCGGAGACACCGGAAAGGGGGAAAGTAGAGGGGGGAGCGCAGGCTGCAAGTAGAAGGGAGATAGGAGACAGGGCACAACTATGTTCACTAGAGTATAAACCTTTTTCTCCCCCCCTTTTTCTTAAAAAATGGCTGGTTCTTGGAGATCTCACCGCTTAATACAGGGTTTCGAGCACCCTGATTAAAGTCACAGGCAGCCCGCCCAGGTTAGGAAGYCTCAGTGCTCTTAAGCAAACCTTAAATCGAGGTATTTCCTTATATCGCTTTCTGAAAGCCCATCTTGATTACGACGCCAGTCTTCGAATGCAGGAAAACGCAAGCAGAGCGCAGGCCGGTTCCTTCAGCAGCACTTAACAAAAGCCAAGTCCAATTGTTTTCATCAGGATGTGATGGCATCCGCACCTTACGGCTAATCAAATCTCGAGAGTTTCTGCGGAGAGAAAAGCAGGAAGAAGCCTGGAAATCACAGCAGAGCTCCACAGAGCAAGGAATAAAAGCCAGCAGCCATAAAAGGATGCCACGGAATCAAGCCTCTTGGCATAGCCTAGATGTAATCCGATAACGATGGCTAGCTGAATGTCCATCTGCCTTCACAGCCCCAAATTCCTTACGGCCTACCTTTCCGAGGCAGTTTGCTTTTCTTGCACTCCCCGTCTTGTCTTCTGCAGCCTTCGGTTACTCCTCTGGTCACCCTGAAGTGATGCTAACGGCTTCCAAGCTCAGCTACCGTCTCACCTTGAGGCGCCCAYTTCGTTCCCACGGTACGCAGCAGCACGTTAAGAGCATTCAGCATCAACTACGTCGCTCCAAGCCCTACCGCAAGCCGAAGGGGGGATTCGGAGACCGGCGTACCTTGCCAGACCGGCCTGATCCCGATTAAAACCACGCAAATGGTGGACGTTTGAGATGCCACCTGCAGCAAAGGGCTTCACCACTCAGGAACCTGCCCCCGGCCAGTCCGCAGTTCGGGACCTGAGCTTGACCTCTTTGGTTGCACAAAGTCCTCCCAGCACAGCGCAGTCTAAAGGCTCGCAGGAACTCRTCTCTTCCATCTCCTCCCAAGCCCGTATCCGACTCCATCGGCACACGCCTGAAGCATCCCAGCGGTCCCTGCCGCCGGGGATCCTCACTGGAGGAAAGGGTTTGAGCGCAGAAGCGGTCTCGGCACTTTGTCTTCACTCCGAAACTTCCAGCTCGCTCACTCCCCCACTCCGGGGAACTTCTCCTGTGCCAACAGTTTAYGCAAAGTTAGAGGAGGTGGAGGAAGCTCCCGTGACTCAGCGCTACGCGTGTGCATTGCCRTGCAAACAGCGTCCTCGTCTGGCAGGCATCAAGCCCTGCAAACCCCTCCGGCAGGAAAGCTTACGGCCGCTTCGCTGGAGTAAGCCCTGAAGCGTCACAGAAACAAACTTTCTACCTCTCCCTCAAGAACGAGTCCGTACTTCAGGTGATGCTTAACCGATGACAGCTTTAACTGTTAATTCGCAGGAGAGTAAATTAGCTTCGTCTACAGGGTGAAGAACYGCAGCGCTGAAGAAGGGAAAGCTGAGCTGAACCCCCCAAAAAATGAACCGCAGCGTGGAAATGCAGCATTCCTACGTCGGTCCTAAGCTTCCGCCTTTTACAAGCCTTTCCCAGGCCACTTGCTACTCACCTCCGCTTTCAGAAATTAAGGCGCAGGCATGGGTAAGCTCAAGGTAGTCCTTTATCTCCGCCCACCGAAACATTCACCTTTGAATGAAAGCATTTTACAAACAACACAACGTTGACACCACTTAGTTTTGCTCCGCGGTAAACGAAAGAGCGAAACATGGGGAGGAGCAGTACAGGCACATGGAAATTAGGCAGAACCTTACAGCGAACACTGCAGAAGTTAAAACCCCAGAACTGAACTCTGAATGTTTCCAGACAAACAGGCTAAGGGGACAAACCACATCTTTGTTAAATATATAAAAGTTTCACGGGGAAGAGGTGAGGTTTAATTTGCCAGATTGTGATGTAGCACTGGTTTGTACACATGCTCGAAAGGAAATTCTCCTAGTACAAAGCCATCTAAAAAAAAACAGAGACCGCACAAAACCTAGCTACTAAAAAATGAAGATTTGGTGYGTTTTAAAAAAAAAAAAAATCTATTTTCCAAAAATCACTTTACAGTAAAGGCTTCCGCTGCCTACGTGAGTTTAGTAGAATGATAACCCAAAACATGTGCTATGAAATTCACAGGTACAGTTATGTTAAAAAACAAAACAAAAACCAAAACATGGATGTCAGGTCTTATACACATCAACTTCCCCAGAGTTTACTCGGCCTCCTCATCCTCTTGTGCGGCAGCTGCTTCTTGGCTTTCTTCCTCTTCGCCTTCTACCAGCTGCTGCTCCTCTTCCTCGGGGAGAGATTCCTCTGCATCTTGCGAAGTCTGCTCCTCTGTGTCTTCTGCATCCAGCTCCACCGGTGTTTGTGCTTCTGGCTGTGCTTCTACCTCTGTCTCTGTCCCTGTCTCCTCTTGCTCCCCCTCATTTTCAGCTCCTTCCGCTTCTGGGTTCTCTTCACGATCCTTGTTTTCATCATCCAGGTTTTCTTCCTCTTGATTTTCTTCGTCATCCTTGTTTTCATCRGCCCCTTCAGCTGTACCTTCCTCCGCATTTCCACTGGCTCCCCCTTCTCCTTCCTCATGCTCCTCTTTTTCTTCTGGGTCATCTGTGAAGGGATTCTCACCCTGCAAGAGAAGACAAACATTTGGTCGCCGAGTCCGTCTCGAGTTGCTGCTAGCTTCACATCCTCGCGCTTGAGGAATTCACACTAGGGACATGCCAGCTACCYGCAAACCCTCTCAAGAAGTTTAGTTTCATCGCTACTCAGCGGGCCAGGACACAGCAGTACCAAACCCAGGAGTTCAACGGTCCTTTCGAATGCTGGCAACCGCAGGCCAAGCTCTGCCTACGTACGTGCGTCAAACACGGCAAATAATCAATCCAATTCTTGCCAACCCGCTCACGGTGGCCTCCTGCTTTGGCACCAAAAGCAGTCAAGTGAGCAGCTCTGGGAAGCGGATGCTGATATTAACAGCGACTGCTACAGCACAAGACAGGGGTCAGGGTCTCTAGCTAAACCTCCCTCCTTTAATCTGGAGGCTTTGTTCATCCTGCTCACTCAGGATTAGGAGTAACACGTGGGACAGGAGATGACGGATGAAGTCACCTGGCACTGTAGGGACTCGATGAYGAAAAACTCGACAGCAACCAGGAACCCAACGTGTTACTGAAACATTACAAGTTGCCTTGAGGTTCAGCTAACGACCACTGTAGTTAAGAGCACCTAGCGCTGCAACCCGCTCGACCCAACACCAAGCTGCTCTGCGGACACCTACCTTCAGGTAGCGCTCCAGTTTCTTACTGATTAATTTGTTGTTGAGAATACTTCTTGCAACTACTAGTGACGACTTCTTGGACTGCTCCATCATGGCCTATAYGGGAGTATGAAAGAAGCACACTTAGATACTTGTCCTGAATTAACTTACCAGTCCAGTAATTAGAGCCATGTGTCTCAACAGCTGAAGACAGGCTACAGTGGCACCTGCACAGAG
This sequence comes from Apteryx rowi, assembly GCF_003343035.1. Classification (NCBI taxonomy): domain Eukaryota; kingdom Metazoa; phylum Chordata; class Aves; order Apterygiformes; family Apterygidae; genus Apteryx; species Apteryx rowi. Next base: position 94,610 of record NW_020451288.1, read on the forward strand.
CAYACTTAGGCACTCAGGTGAGTAGCAAGATATTTGAGAATTTAAGAAGTTCTTCACWTTTAAGAAGTCTGCAGTCTTCTACATGTTCTTGGATTCTATGCTGGATGTGCAAAGCTTTGGAGAGGTGAACAACAGCCCGRCAGGGGCACGTGGTTTGGTTTACCCAGTTCCACAAACGCGATTGTTTCATCTTTCAGTCTCTGGGCACTGAAATTTAAAGGCAGCTTGTAGGCTCTGATTGTGTTGACATGTAAGCCCCAAAGAACAGCTGAACGGTACCACAGATGGTAACACAGTCTGCTCAACGTTGCCACAGCAACATGTCAATAAGATCTAAACGCCAACACGTGTACTTTATAACCAAAAAGAGCTGCTGCCTCTAGGTGATTGAACAACAGACAGCCATCAGCTTGGATCACTCGACTGTAGTAAAGCTTATCTGTACATAGAAGATGATTTTGTTGCAAGAGGGAAAGCCAGACTATTAGGACACAGCTTTTGCAAGGAACAGCGCAAGAGACACGAGATTTTCGGATTGGGATGAGCGGTAGAGGCTTTGCTGAAGTCGCTCAAATCCTGCTGACCCCTTACTGGCCAGCTTCTGCACGGCTGAATCCTACAAAACCGCGGAAACGGGATTCCCATCGTAGGGAGAAGGTTGCGCGCGTTCGTTCAGCCAGGCAGAGCGCTGCCAGGCTGCGTACTCACCCTGCGGTTGTGGTTGTGGTCAAGGGACTTCAGGTGTTTCTGGATGATGCCGTACTGCATCGGGATGAAGAGGTCACAAGCAGCACAGTGAGCAGCCTCAACCTTCTTAATAAAATGCTCCATGCCAACATCTGAAAAGGAAGATAAGAGCGGCATTAACTGGAACGTAATTCAGGGAACCGCGCTGCGCTGCGGAGTTTAGCGCAGCCTGCGTTAACAACAAACTCATCTTCAACTCTTCCGCCTGCATCAAAAACGGTTTTCGCAGGGCGCAGGACAGGAGCCAAGGGAAACGCGCGTTATAGGCAGACAGGTTAACGCGACGCTGGTGGCCCAGATATAAGCCTGGCTGCGCGCTGCAAAGATGAGCAATTGCAAGCTGCAGCTGCATCAGCACTGCGGCTATGCAAAAAAAAAAAAAAGAAGGAAAAAAAAAAAGTCTCTTCAGTCAGCTAATCATCTAGGTAGCTTCGACAAAGCCGGGGAATAACCTGAAGCGGCTGACGGCGCACTCAAACATACGTGAGGTTTTCCCTCTTCAGCAACGCCCCAGCGGGTTCCTGCAGGCTCACCTCCTTCCGTTTATACCGTTCGCGCAGTGGAACTTTTTTTGACCAGGCAGCCATCACACATTACAAAAGAACCGTCTTCCTCGTACTGGGGTAGCAGCTCTTACCTTGCGTAAGATCTTGGTCCCTATAGATCTGTTGAATGACTGCGTTAATGTCTTCAATCGCTTTACGGCGCTCTTCGGTTTTCCTAGTTTTGTTAGCAACGTATTCCTGCGTGGCAGAAGATTTGTTGTGAACCTTTTTTTTCCCCCCGCTTCCACGCTCAGTGTGGACACACTAGAGAGATGCACCTGAAAGTCCTGCAAAGCCCCATGTGCATTTTATCACGGGAAACGCTGCCACTCCTTTGAGCGCTTAAGTCACCCGTCCCAGGCACAAAGTCTACGGCAGGCAAACAGTCTCTATTTCCTGCCATTACGACCAGTAAGACCACAGAGGTTAAGCAACCTTGGAAGGAAGAGGGCAGCTACAACAGAGCTGGAAGAGCAGCTCTGATGCTTCAGTACCCAACTTTACTCCACCTTTTCTAGTAGTTTCCCATCCAGTTATTTAGAGGGGCAGTTCAGGGGCTTTACAGCAGCTCCATAAATAAATGGAGAAATAAAAGTAAGAGAAAGGAGCTCTTAAATAAAAGTCTTATCAACTAAGACTGCACTGCAACAATCTAGAGGACAGAAACTTCGCCMAGACGCCCACCTGGAGGAAGTCAGCTGTTTGTTGAGGCAGTTTGGTCCCAACAAACTTGAAGTGTTCCTTATGGAATTTGCTCTCCAGGTGACTGTTCATCTCRTCGTCGTAGAAGGTCCGGTATTTGCATAACGAACACACAAACTGGATCCTGTCGAGACAGCTGGATGTGAACGGATGCGATTTTCAAACCAATCCATTCCAGCTCCCTGCTCTACAGGGTACCACTTTCCTGCTCACTAGATCTACTCCTTTGGTCTACAGTTAAGGGGTGACAGATAAACCACTACTCGGAGGTCTCCAACCCTTTAAGCAGTTGTGGGATACTTCCTAGAGACTTTCCCATCTTTATCTACCTCTTCTTTTAAGGATGGACAGATGCAAACGGACTTCCAAGACTAGCCTCCATGACAGCACATCAAACATTACAGTCAGGATTGACAGGAGAGCACAGCAACTCATCCAAGGAATAGACAGAGCAGCAGGACAACCGGGAACAAAAAGAAGGGCCCRGGCTGTGGCTACCATCGTCCTCCCAGAGGAGGAAGCATGCATCATCACTTAAAAAAAAGGGAGACATTACCTTTCTACCATGCGATCCCGATGCCTCTTCTTTTGCCGCTCTTGAGTTTTCTTGCCCGCCTGCAATTTGCGTTTGATTTGACTGATCTCTTCTTGAATTGTTAAAGCACCTAAGTGTTTAAAGCAGGTTGTATTTCAGGGCACTACTTGAGGCCACCACCTGATCAAAGAGAATTTCCCTAAACAAGTTTTAGTAGGCAGCCTGACCAACCCGCACAATCTAGAAACACCGCAGATTCAAGAAGCAACAGCAGAAGCTGCTCCCTTGCAGTGCCTCCCGCTGGCCAGTTAAAGATTCGCCTCTGATTTCTACGGCGGCGCCATCCATCCCTGGCTCAGCTTTCCAGAAAAAGCTGCGTTGGGACAACTAGGGGGGGGAAGATGGTGGGACCACAGGAGAAAAATGCATCGAATGTGGTTTCCCAGACCTTTCTTTTAATTTCTGTTTACTATTCTGGTTTTATAAGGTTCTAAGTTAATTAGTTACAGGCTTGATTTTAAGACGTGCCCACTCTGAGCTGCTCGGCCTCAAAATAAAAACCGGCAACGAATTAAGAAAGCTCGGATAAGGGGAACAAGTTTACACCGCCATTATTTTCAAGGCGGAGAAGCAGCTTCTCTGGCCGCCTGCCCCGGCACGCGTGCAGGCTCAAATTCACGCTCCCATCAGCGTGACGGGCAGCAACGACTCACTACATGTCGTGCAGGCTGGTCTCTTTGCAGCCCTTCTCTAAGGACCTTCTCCCTACCTGCTGCTCTAAGCTGTCCCGGGGTATCACAGCGTTTCGGCGACTAGCCCCGTGCTGTCYGAGCACTGTAACAGGCAGACGGGCCCAGCTGCACAACTTACCCCCAAAAATCAAGTCCGCGGCACAGCAGGCAAATGAATCTGGTTCCCTGAAGCCCCAGGCTAGTAGCTTCACCAAAGGGCCAACCTACCTTGACCAAGGGATCCAGCTCCTCCCTAGCAGGACTTTTACAGCCTTTCCTTATCCCTGAGCAGACACAAAGGACGGGATTCACCCGACTGAACGCAGACACTACGGYGGAGCTAGTCCCCATCCTCAGTCGGGGCAGATCTGACGGGTCTCATCCTGCGGAGCAGCTCAGTCGTGCCCCAGAAGGGCCTCGTCTTTCTCCACTGGCTACGGCAACGCGGCTCCCACCTGAGCCTCGCAAATACTTGCCGGCACCAGCCGAGAGCCTGGCCCAGTCCTGCCTGCGCTCGCTTGTAGTGTCCCACCTCCGATACCCAGCACAGCACCAGACCAGCGTCCCCAGGGGACTTTGGGGCATGCGCAGAAGCCAAAGTGCCCTTTGACATGGAGGTGTGGCAGCTAACTCAGGTCTCTGAGGCACAACAAGCCAGAAGAGGACAGCGAAGCCACAAGGCAAGTGGATTCGATAAGGATCGAGGAACCCTCGGTGTCAGATTTAACCGTTCGATCTCTTCTGGCCGTGTCAGAGCGCTCAACTGGAGGCGGGTTATGCTCCGTGCAGAGCTTCGGAGCGCGAACAAGCCCTCTGCTCTCTTTTCTGCGAGCTGTCACACGCAAGCACACCAACTCACCTTTCTCCGAATCTTTTCCTTCTTCATCTTCCCCCTCCTGAAACGCAACGGCGGTAAGTTAAGACCATCTAGAGTCATGCGCGAGCCTCTAGAAAACGAGCGCCTGGAGCTAGTTGGACATCTTCACCGGCATGCTGCTTCTCAACCCCTCCCCAGAGGCTCGTACTGCCGCACGGAAGAGCGGCGGTAGGAGCCATCTCCGGTGCCAACGTTGCCATCGGAACCAAACCCTCCAGCCGCCATATAGAGAGAGGCAACATAATCCCACGCTTCGGTTCCCTCCGTTGCGTCTTTCCGACGCGGCCATTTTGATTCGTTTTTCCTCGCCACTTAGAGCTCTTTGGACGTGGGTATCTTACAGTGTTTTTAAACGCTGTACAGTTTGGGTGCCTTGCAGTGACACCCGAATATTGCGCCTGACGGGTGTAGTCAGGAATCCCCCGTAATGTCCACRCTTCCCTCAACGGAATATTTTGCTGCCATCCACCCCCCCCCCGTTGAGGCTTTGCCTCCTGACTAGCTCCGGCACTGCTCCACCTCCAAGCAGAACTACAGCGTAGCCGTGAGAAAGCGCAAGTTTTCAGGAGTCACTTACACCTCTGGAGCCCTCTTTCTCCTCTTTTTCTCCCGATTCTCCTTCGGTTCCCTCCTCTGAAAGGAACAGCACAGTCAGCACAAGAAGGGCAGTAATCCGGCCGAGATCAACACTAGCAGATTTATCGCCGCGCCACGCTCGCCACAAAGCGAGACGACTCCGCCAGAAGTAACGACCGGCGGGTTTCTATCACCAGGGACGCGGTCGCGGAGCAGCCCCGCGCTTACCGTTGTCAGAATCCGAGTTATCGGAGCCGTCGGTTTTCGCCGCCTTGCTGTCAGGTTCATCCGAGCTGTTTGTTTGCTTTCGCTTCTTCGCGGTGGGGTCCTTTTTGATTTTCTTCTTCTGCAGCTGCGAGGGAAGAGGAAGGTTAATCCTCGCAATAGCGGCAGACGCCCCCCCTCCAGCCAGCAGCTGCTTGTTTGCGCGATTTCTAGACGCTCGTTTGCGCACACAGGTACATTTCTGATAGGCGAAGCTGGTCACACAAGACAGTATCACCACTTCTGCCCTATAAAATACCACATTGCACCACAGAAGACTGCAATATTTTCCTACCTTTAAAAAAAAAATAAGGGTTTTTTGRTTAAAACATCCCACATACGAATACCGCTCTGCAACCGAGCGTGGCCTCCTCGGTCTGCTTGGGAGAAAACATACCACGATGCCAAGCTAATAACGAACAGAACTACGTACTACCGCTTCCCAGCGCGTCCTTTGCAGCCGGACACGCGGGTCTGTTGGGAAACGCTGAGCGTCTATTCAAGCTAAACGGGTGCGAGGGTACTGCTCAAGCACTTACTTTAAAATCCGAGTCCCATATTTTCCAGTTCCTCCTCATTCGTTGTTTCATCATGCCTCCTCCGAAGCGCATGTTTCCAGAGAAACCTCGCATTCCCTGGAACATGTTGAGTTCGGGGATAATGTTGTGGGAGAAGAGGGACGGGAGCCTAGAGGAGCCGTGGGGGCCGAGGCCCCGGCCTCCCATCGACTGCGGCGGCTCGTTCCACTGTCCGCCCATGCGCCCGGAGTACGAAGACGCCATGGGTCTGTTATTGCGCCCGTCTCTGGCCCAGTTCTGACCCCGCTGGCCAAAGTTGTCCCGCGCTCGGTTCTGGTACTGGTCCCTGCGGTTCCCGTAGAAGTTGTCGTAGTGGCCTTCGTAAGCGTTGTCATTGTCGTGTTCGGCCTCGCCGTAATCGTAGCCGGATCTGTACAGATCACGGTCGTTCAGCGAAGACCTCGAGTCGTAGGACTCGTAGGAATCGTACCTGCAAGAGCGGCACAGCAAGCGATCGGGTCAGTGAGCGCATCGGGCACCGCGTTAGAGCCTGCCGAGAAACGGCAGCAGAGGTTAAGCAAACAAATCCCTCCAAAACAGAACCGTTTCTATTTTCTTTTTTTAAAAAAAAATCACTAGATGTTGCACTCAACATGGGAGTTTTTCCCCGATCGCGTGGGACGGGGGGGTCAGGACGGGGCACGGGCCAGCGAAAGGGCGCTTAGCGGCGACGGAGCTGCAAGGATTCGGTTCCACCTCCGCACACGGCAGAAGGACCGGAGATCTTCGGAGACGGGAAAACTAAAGATACACCTGCCGCCAGGGAGCCCCTCAAACCACGCATTTCTTGGAGAATTACCGCGATACGCCCCGTTTAATACGCCAGGGAGTCGCCAAGCTGAGCAAAAGCTCCTTCATCGGTTGAGACGCGCAGGGACACTGATCGTTTGAAAGCGTTCGCCCCCCTTTCCCAGGCATCCGCTTCAAACGGAGCGTTGGGAGAAGCTGAAGTGAAACGAAGACTTGGCCATGCGGCGAGTTCCACTTCCTCCCCAGCTCTGTCCAGAAATACTTCCAAGAACAGGGCGGTTTGGCCCTCATCTGCTTAAGGACTATCTTGGCGCTATCAAAGACTTACGGTCACAGACCCTGTTTTCCCACTCCTGCAGGCACAAGCGTCCTCTAAGAAACTTCTTTTGGGTAGAAAAGCCAACATAAATAAATGGTTGGGATGGTTTTTAATCAAGTTTTTCCTTTTTCCCTCCGGGGAAGAAGGCTGCGGAGGATTTTTATTTAGCCTTACGTTCCTCAGCAAGCGACTGCGGCACGTACTTTGCACCGGAAGAGTCGCGGGCTTCGCCACGGCGCTCTGCTTCGACCGCGGAGCCGAGCCGGGAAGAAACCCCGCACCCACCTCGGCGCTCAGCTTCGCGTTGCGCCAGAAGGCGATGCCGGAGCGCTGCGCCGTCCCCCGTCGGGCTTTCGGGTGAGGCCTCGAGAGCGAGGCAATAGGTAGGAAGCCAGCTGGGGAGAAGATGGCACCCCAAATCCAAGGTCGRAAGAAAATCACCCCAACTCAATACAGGAAGAATCATTCAGGCTACAAAGTCCGTCACCAAGGCAAAGGGACCGGTGTCCAGTTGCAAATAAGCCCGAGCAGCTGAGAGGTTGAGTAGCGCCTTTATTCTACTAGAAAACGGAGCTGACGTTCTCCAAATTATGTACTTTCTTTTGTGGCGGTTTTAATCATTTCCTGCGCGGAGCGGGAATTTTGGGGCTTCTTGCCTTTTCATAGAGGCAAAGCTGCTATTCCGCTCCCATCCGGCCCAGCGACGCCAACTATCAGTAGAAACGCACGTAGCGGGCAGCATCGCGCCCACGAGCGGCCAACCGCCAGCTCCGGGCCACCCGCGAGCTAAAGCGGCAGAGCCGGGAAGCCCCAAATTGGGTTCAAAGAGGCAGGAAGCCGGGGGAAGAGTTTAACAGCCCCTTTCTAGAAATACCGTGCGCTGAGCGCCGTTAAAATGAGCAACCCGCCAAAACAATTAGTAATAGTTTAATTAGTAGTAGAGACGTGCAGCTCTGCGGACGCTTTGCCGACTTGCTGCTCCGCACGCGCAGGAATGGAGGAGGAAACGGTCACATCGGTACGTTGCGCCCGACTAGTATTTATTCCTGAACTTTACTTTGGACAACGCACYGTGGTATTTTATTTGCCTAAGATTTAGGGGGGAAAAAAAGGACTAAATAGCTACCCTGCAGAAATACCAAGTCCTGGCTAAAAACTCACAGCGGAAGTTAATACGTAGGAAGTCTTTGGGGCTGTTTATTAGTACTGAAATATTAATAAAGATCAGCAAGGTGTAAACTGTGTTGTAGATCCAGACATTTACTATGACGCTGGCTACAAAAGAGGCGTTTAAGCGGCAGCAGTCAGTCTCTAAATCTAAACTAATAATTTAAACTCAGATCAAATACGAAGTAGCTCCTTATTTTCCTTAACGCTGCTCTGGAAGTCAAGTACATCAGCAAGCTCCCGAGAACAGGCAAAAACGATTCCTTATTACTGTTATTTTACCAAAGGCAGCCAAATAATTTCAGCCACGGATGGAAACACTGCGCTCTAAGTACTGAAGTTGGATTTTTTCGCAAGACATCGCTCAAGACACGGTGTAAATTCATACTGTACAGTTAAAGCGGAGGAAAAGRGGGCAGCTGAGCCGATTCCGGATGCTTAGCTGAGTCAGAATACAGGAAAAGGCCAAAAAACCAAGGCCGGCCAAGAAAAAACGAGTGGCAACGACTCCAGCATGGCCGTTACCGAGTCTCCTCGTGCTCCGCACTCACCTGTCTCCACCCGAGCCGTAGTGTCCTCCTTGCATCGTGTCCGTATCTAGGTGYGACACCATGTCTAAGCGCTGGTTCATTTTCGCTATAACGGCGTCGGCGTTGCCGCCACCGGAGGCGTCGGGGTTCATGTCAACGTCCGAGTTGGCCATTTCCCAGGAGTTGGAAGCTGCCATGCCGTATCCGTAACTGCCCGAGTTATCCTGACCGTATCCATAGCCRTAATTGTATCCCTCATAGCCTGGAATGAAAAAGAGCCGTTCTTATTTCCCRTTATAGGGCTTAGCGAACGTTCGGATGCGAATTCAGAGGCAAAAATCTCCCTGCCCCAAGCGGTYGTCACAGCAAGGGGAATTAAAACAAGCGCAAAGTTCTGTTTAAGCGACCTGCCAATTTTTAACTGTGGCGACCACAAAGGTTTAAGAGAACAATTTGCTTGTATAAATCCTATAAAACACAGCAAGGACCTATGGGTTTCTCTCTGCCAAAGCATACCCGCATCCAAACAAACCCTCGGACCGAATCTCCACCGCCCTTCTTACTGCAATAAAACTAAGGAGCTGGTCCCGTCACACGAGACTCATCAGCTAATCAGTCCTTTCCCACTCTGCCACAAAGATTAAACAGCTCCGGAAAATTTTAAGCGGTTTTTGAGTTTCAGGAGGCCGAGAAGCACCAATTCACTCCAACAAAACGGTTTTTAAAATAAGAGCAAGTTAGTTGCAGGGGCAGAATAGCGAGAGGCYGCGCAGCCTCCACGCCGCATCAGAGACACGGCCGGTTCGTCACCGACCTCGGCACGTCTCCCTGGGGCTCAGGAAACCCACGGGAGTTGGGAAGTGGAAGCTAATAAATCAATCCGACGGAAAATTACTCGAGTTTTTAATGTACTTGCCTCGGTTCGTCCCAGAGTTCCAGTCTCCGTAACCTAGAAAGAGACCAAAAAAAAAAAAAAAAAAAAAAAAAAAAGCAGTCAGAGCCGAGTTTAGCGCAATCCCAACGTTTGCGGCTGAAGAGAGTCCTCTGCTACCCAGCATCCGAAGTCAGCAACACCCTCTGCAGTCCAAGAGGGTCACGCCAAACAGTCGGACAGAACAGGCCGTAACGTCGCCCCAGCAATGACAAGCAGGACGCGCGGCCAGAAGAGCGACATCCTTGCCCGGCTCGTGCAAAAAAACCCCCCCCCAGCATTTTATTTCATGAAGTTCCTGGCATCGATGGCCGCAAACAGCCATCCAGGGGGAGAACGATTTCCGCACTTGCGGGAAAAGCAGTGGGAAGCGCAACCGTTTCGCCAGGGATCCGAGCTCTAGACAAACGCACAGCTTGACCTTGGCCAGGAAAGAAGGAATCGCCGGAGACTTGACGTGCCGCAATCCAGCCGYTGACTGACACATGGCCTCCGCTTCGCGTCCCCCCACCGGGCGCTTTTTGTCACGCGAATCCCTCCGAGCCCCCACCCATGACTGAACGCGCGTCCGYGATCGCTTCCGAAGTACGTTTGTCTCCTGTAACTTTCAGCGACGGCTCCCGAAGTGCTTCAGAAAACGCTAGGCACTTTTTGGGGCGCTCAAAATGCACACGCCCTCCTCTTTCGGTGTCGCCGCTACCCGCACCAGTTCCGGCACTGAGCGCTTTGCCAGTGCGGGTAACACGTCCAGGAAGGTGCAGGAGATCTCGCATCCCTCGGAAGCAAAACTGCTCCAGAGGGGCTGGAACTCATTGAGAAAGTTTTAAGCTGTTCCCTTCACACACCAGCCTGGAATCTCCTGGAGTTGACATTCAGCTGCCCTTTGAGGCCAAAAATTTCCTGGAACGATTCGGAGACTGGGCCGGAAAGACGAGATCTCGGTGCATCCACACCTGCGTGGGGCCGCGGACAAGGCATTCCCGTCCCGCGTTCTCTGTGACTCGGGGACGCTTCAGTTGGAGTCTAGGCGCTGCCACCCCGACGTTCGTTTGGGAACGAGTCCCGCGAACCGGGGCACCGGAGTGCATCGTTTCCGCTCCTATGAATCCAAACACGCGCTACCGCCCTTCGGGAAAGTGATTTAGCTTTGCAGATATTCATGGCTATTTTTTTCCGCCCCCTTTCCAAAACGAAAACTCCCCTTGTCGGAAGGCGGCTCTTTTTCTTCACCTTCGCAGTTAGGCGTGTCGGGCTCCGGCGAAAGCCGCTCGGAGGAGAAACGGAGCCGATAGGAAACGCGGCAGGGAGCACCTTCCCTACGGACGCTACTACTTATCGCTCCACAGGTGAGCCTGGACGCTGCTCCGAGAGCCAGCGGAAAAGAACGAATGAGGGTGTACAAAATAAGAGGAGAAGCGGCAGACCCACCGCGAACTTGAATTAAGTCGGAAAGGAGCGTTACGGACGCAACCCGCTCGCTCGCGCAAAGCTCCCCTCGACCAGAGGCAGCTGGATTAAAAAAATCGATAAATCGGGGAGAAGCTAATTAAGCCAAACGACGGCGATGCCACATTTTTGGAGCAGCAGGGGAGCATCGCTCGGCACCGGAGCTTCTCCGTGGAGCTCCCGGCGCCGCTGGGGTCGTTCGGGGCTGGCAAAGGTCGCGGYGCCGCTCGGCCTCGGGGTGCGCCTGGTTTCCTGGGATCGCTTGGGACAAGGTGAGGGGCTTTTTGGGTGGATTTTTAGGGGTTCTGGGCCAACGCTTGGGAAAGGCTCACGGCTAAGGAAAGGTGAAGTGTCAGTGTCGGGGCGCAGCGGGTTTTAGGGCAGCTCC
>NW_020451288.1:106146-109383 GCF_003343035.1 Apteryx rowi
CCGCTGCCGGCCGCCGCCTCCTGCGCGAGACGGTAACGGCGGCGCGCCGGCCCCGCCTCCCGACCCCATTGGCCGCGCCGCCCCCGCCTCCCCCGGCCTCATTGGCCGGGTGGTCCGCGCCGCCCTCCCCCGCACCGCCAGCATTGGCTGCGCCTCCCAAGGGCTCGCGCGTTCCATTGGCTGCTGGCGGCCGTCGCTCACCTTCTCTCTTACATTCCATAGGGCGCCCTCGATGCCAATCGGCCGCAGCCCCGGCGCCCAGTGGCGGGAGCGGATGGCAATCGAATGGGCGCCGGCTGCTCATTGGCCAAGGGTCGGCTCGTTCCTCAATGGCCCCGGCGAAGCCGAGCGATGATTGGATGCTACGATTGTCAGCTCACGAGAAGGCGGTGCCATCACTGCGGTGCTCTCTGATTGGCCAGCCGGGACAGGGCGGGCCCAATGGCGTGACAGCTCCGCCTCGAGACTCTAGCGCCATAGCGGCGCCYCCTCCCCCTCTACGGGCCCCCAGGAAGGACACACCTCATGGGAGCGCGAAGCTACGGCGCCGCACGAGGGGAACGACTCACCGCCCCGCCCCCCCGCGTCGCTGCCATTGGCTGCACCCGGGGAGGCTCCGCCCCTGCCCGAGCCCGCGCGCCCAACCCGCGCGCCGGTTTGGGGGGGGAGGGGGCAGGTGCGCGCCCCCGCGTGGCCGGGCCCGCGCGTGGGGGGTGGTGGTGGAGGGGAGTCGCGTGGGTGCAGGGTCACGCGTGGGCGCGCGTGCAACGGGGCTGCACCATCCCCATGCGCACACGCGTGCACACGCAGCCCCACGGCCACACGTGTGTGCGCAACGCCCAGCGTTAGCACCTGAGCACATGCATGAACGTGTGTCCACGCGTGTGCACGCGTGGGGGGGCCACGTGCATGCGTGAGAGCACCTGAGCGCACACGTGGGCACCTGCAGCCCCCCTGCGTGCGCGCATACGCGTGTAACATGTCTGCATTAGTATCCCTGGGTGCAAACATGGGTGCACACGCATGTGCACATATAACATGTCTGCATTAGTATCCCTGGGTGCAAACGTGTGCACATGCGTGTGCACATATAACATGTCTGCATTAGTATCCCTGGGTGCAAATGTGTGCGCACACGTGTGCATACCTGTGAGAGCACCTGAGCACACGCATGAACACGCATGTGTACACATGTAATAGCTCTGCACTGGCACCCCCGTGCATGCATGTGCGCACACACGTGTGCACGTGCACCCCTATGAGAACACACGCCCACACGCAGCCCCATGCACACGCGTGTGCACAGGGAAACACCTCCGCATCCCCCCCATGTGCCCACGCGTGTCTGCGTGTGCACACGCATGTGCGCCCCCCCCCCCCATCCCGGCTTCCCAACTCAAAACGGCTGGAGGCCGCTTCCGTTTCCAGAAGAGTTTAATCTAACGGCCGGATCCCCGGGTACATCGAGAACCCGAATATCCCCGAGGAAACAAAAAAAAAAAAAAAAGGGGGGAGGAAGGGGTGGAAAAAAAAATAAAAATTACAGTTAAAAGGCAAATTTCCCTCCGAGCTCTGCTCCGAGCTCGGGCCTTCAAATAAAAACGAACGCTCTTTATTCCTACCCAAAACTAGAGTTAAAAAAGTCAAGGATCGGGGCAAAAGGGGGGGAAAAAGGGCTACGCAGCTAGACATAAAAAGCAACGGTGAGCGGGGCTGCGCGGGGAGGGAGAAAGAGGGCCGAGCGCTCCCGCTCCGGGCCGGGAAAGCAGCCGGCGAAGCCGTTTCCCGGCTCTTCCCGCCCTTCCCAGCCCCGGGAAGCGGATGCCGCTTGCCGGGCGCGAACCCGCGCCTCGTTTTTCTTTTTTTTTTATTATTTAAACAAAAAAAACCGCGCGGGGAGGGAACCGCCGGCGGCTTTTTTTTTTTTTTATGGGAAAAAGGGAGACGGGGCGCAACATGCAACCCGGAAAACAACGGGCTCCGCCGCCTCCGGGAGCTACAAATTCATCGCCGCCTCCGGCAAAGCCGAATCTACGCCAACGCTTAGGGCAGCACTCGCCTGGCGGAGCCGGCGTGGCCTCTCCTTTCCCGCTGAGCGGAAAGAAAAATAATCCCCCCCTCCCTTTTCCCGAAATCCCGCGGCTCATCCCGTGCTGCCCAAAAGTCTTTGGATTAAACCGGTGCCGACGGGAGAAGGAGGCGCCTCCGTTCCGGCGCCGGCTCCCCCCGCTTTCCCCCTCCGAGAAAGGAGCCTCCGAGTCCCGGCGCCGGCTCCGCGCGCCAATCCGAGCTCCGGCAGCCACGGAGGATTCGGCTTGATCCGTGTAGTGCTTGTGGCTTGGAGGGGGGCTTCCCCGGTCTCCCCCCGGTCGCTGGCGGAGCCGGGACGAGGAGGGGGGAAAAAGCCGTGGCGAGGAGATTCTCCAGAGCTGCTCCGATCCAAAAAGCAGCGATTCCCTCGCGATTCCCGGCTCGGAGCGAGGAGGAGGAGGAGGAGGAGGAAAGGGGAAAGGGAGGGAAAAAACAAAAAAAGCGGCACCCCGCGCTCCTCGGGCGGCTCCGTCGGCCGCCTCCGCGTGCTTCCGACGTTTTACTGCGCCTCGGCCACGGCGGGCGCCTCGGGGGCCGGCGGCTCGGCCCGCAGCGGGTCCGCTTTGGCGAAATTCATGTCGAGGATGTGGCGCTGCAGGTGCCGCACCCATTCCTCCTGGATGGAGAGGGGGCCCTGGAATTCCACCTCGCAGAACCTGCGGCCGGGAGCGAGGAGGGGGGAAAAAACGGGATGACGATGATGACGATGGGGAGGACGTCGGCGCCGCCGCAACGGCGCCCGCAAGCCCCCCCGAGCGAAGAGGCGGCCAGCGGCTCGGCAAGCTTTGGGCCGGCGGCTCCGTAGGGAGGGCGAAGCCGGAAAAAAAAGAAAAGAGCGGCATGCGGGCGCCGGCGCCGACCTACCTGCACTTGAGGGTGTAGATGTTGCCCACGAACTTCACCAGCGAGGTCTGCGGCGGGCGAGGGACCAGCGAGGGCACCGGGCGGACGCGGGGCGGCAGCGGCGGCGGCGCCTGCCGCGGCTCCTCCAGCTTCCGCTGCAGGTCGGCCGCGTCGGCGTCCCGGCGCAGCGAGGTGTCCAGGGGCCGCGCTTGCCGCCGCTCGAACTCTGATGGGGCGGAGAGAGGGGAAGGTTTGAGGGTGCGGTTGGGGGGGATGGGACAAGAACCCCCTGGAGAAAAGAAG
>NW_020451288.1:110958-119394 GCF_003343035.1 Apteryx rowi
AGGGGGAGGCGTCGGGCGGCGTCGGCGTCGCGGGCGGCGTTGCGGAACTTCTTGGCGAAGGGCCGGCCGCCCTGGATGTAGGTGCGGTAGGCGCCGGCTTTGTGGGGCCGGTGGCGGATCCACTCGCTGAGCGTCTCGATGGGCGAGCCGTTGACGCACCACTCGGTGACGCCGAACTGGCGCAGGTGGGCGCGCGCGTGGCTCGCCAGCGCCTTGCGGTTCTCGAAGTAGAGGCCGCACAGCTCGCAGCAGGCTTCGCTCGCTGCGGGCACGGCGGGCCGTGAGCGGCGGCGGCGGCGATGCCACCCGCAGCCACCGGATGCGAATCCCTCCCCCCATCCCGCGCTCCGTCTTTCGCCCCGCGGGACGGCGCAGGACCCGGCTGGGTTTAGGGAGAGGGGAAACGCTCCGAGGAGCTGGGTGAAGACGGCCGCTCGGCGGCTTCAAGCCGATGCCGCCCTCCTTCTCCTCCTCCTCCTCCTCCCTGGTGCCCCGCGGAGGTACCCGGAGCGAGGAGGAACCCAGAGCGAGAAGGCCCCTCCATGGCTCATTCCCAAGCGGAGAGGGGATGCCGGGCCAAGCCGGCTGCTCCGCTCAGCGGCTTCAAGCTGATACCGCCCTCCTTCTCCTCCTCCTCCTCCTCGGTGCCCCTCGGAGGTACCCGGAGCGAGGAGGAACCCGGAGCAAGGAGGAACCCGGAGCGAGGAGGCCCCTCCATGGCTCATTCCCAAGCAGAGAGGGGACGCCGGGCCAAGCCGGCTGCTCCGCTCGGCAGCTTCAAACCGATGCTGCCCTTCTCCTCCTCCTCCTCCCCGGCACCCCATGGAGGCACCCGGAGCAAGGAGGAACCTGGAGCAAGGAGGCACCCGGAGCAAGGAGCCCCCTCCGCAGCTCAATCCCGAGCGGAGAGGGGACGCCGGGCCAAGCCGGCTGCTCTGCTCGGCATCTTCAACCTGATGCCATCCTCGTCCTCCTCCTCCTCCTGGGTACCCCGCGGAGCCCCCTGGAGCGAGGAGGCACCTGGAGCAAGGAGCCCCCTGGAGCGAGCAGCCCCCCTCCGCAGCTCACTCCTGAGTGGAAGGGGGATGCTGGGGCAGTGCCCAGCTGCTCCGCTCGGCATCTTCAACCCGATGCCATCCTCCTCCTCCTCCTCCCAGGTGCCCCRTGGAGCCCCCCGGAGGGAGGAGCCCCCTCCGCAGCTCGCTCCCAAGTGGAGAGGAGACGCCGGGGCAGCGCCCGGCTGCTCCGCTCAGTGTCTTCAACCCGATGCCACCCTCCTCCTCCTCCCAGGCGCCCTGCGGAGCCACCTGGAGCCCCCCAATCCGCGGCTCGCTCCCGAGCCTCCTTCCCTACTTACACGTGTGCGCCGGCTTGTCGTGCAGCGCCTTGGCTTTGAAGGGCAGCTCCGTCTGGATGTAGGCCTTGTGCTTCAGCTCGCCGTGGCCGCCCAGCCGGTCATCCGGAAGCGGCCGCTTGGTGGCCAACGGCGTCAGGAAACCGCCCTGGGGTTTGCCGGAGAGCGGCGCCAACGAGAGCTCCCGGCCGACGCCGGAGGCGCCGGCTCCCGGTTTGCCCGTCCGGCCGCTCAGGGGAGGCAACGCCATGGAGGACAACATCTTGCCGGGGGATTTGGGGTCCGTGCCGTCCTCGCCCAAGGATTTAGGGGGTTCGATGGTGGCGGCGTGAGGTTCCTTCTTGATGACGCAAGGCTTGGACTTCTTCTTGAGGATCTCGCGGAGCGTGTCGATGGGCGAGCCGTTGACGGACCACTCGGTGACGCCCATCTGCCGGAGGTGGGAGCGCGCATGGCTCGAGAGGCCCTTGCGGTTCTCGAAGTACTCGCCGCAGAACTCGCAGCGGATGTCTCGCACCGGGTCGGCTCGGGAGGCTGCGCGGCAGGGAGAGGGGCGGCGTCGGGGAGAGGCGGCCTCCGCCCGCGGCCCCCATCGCCGCCGCCGCCGCCGGTGCCACCCGCCGGCCGAAAGCGTCTGGCCGCCGGGAACCTCCCGGCACGGACCCGAAACGCCGGGSAGAGGGTTGGACCCCCGTTTCGGAAAGACGCGGAGCCCCCGTCCCCTCCCCGGCTGCGAGGGAGCCGGGTCMCGCTCGGCCGCCGGGCACTTACAGAGGTTCAGGGGAGACATCTCCTCCCGCGGGGACCAGGCTCGGTCRGACGGGTGGGGGTCTCCGTGGAGCCCTCCCGACATCATCTCCCGCTTGATTTCCACCCTCAGCTGGTCTTGTTTGAGCTTCTTCTGCAACGAGGGAGGAGAAAGGCCTGCAAACATCTTCCGGGCAGTGGGAGGTGGAGACGAGGTAGGAGACTGCCCCATGGGGCTGCCCGGCTGCTGGACCTTCTTGGCAATGGTGGGGATGTGAAGCTCTCCGGGCCCGCGAGGCTCCAAGGACCCCACACCGCCCARGAGGCTCTTGGCCATGGTTTTTTGCCCGGCGCCCGAGGGATTGGAGGTGCCGCTCCGAGGCTGGGCTCTGCGCTTGAGGATCTCCCGCAGCGTGTCGATGGGCGAGCCGTTGACGTACCACTCGGTCACCCCCATCTGCCGGAGGTGGGAGCGCGCGTGGCTCGAGAGGCCCTTGCGGTTCTCGAAGTACTCGCCGCAGAACTCGCAGCGGATGTCTCGCACCGGCTCCGACCCCGAGGCTGCAACGAGGAAAGGGACTCGGGTTTGACCGCCGCCGGCGGGCCGGAGACGCGACGGACCGATGGATGGACGGATGCAGCCCAGCGGCGCCGGCGAGAACGGGGAGAAGCACGAAGCCG
Source organism: Apteryx rowi (assembly GCF_003343035.1). Lineage (NCBI taxonomy): Eukaryota > Metazoa > Chordata > Aves > Apterygiformes > Apterygidae > Apteryx > Apteryx rowi. The sequence continues at coordinate 113,741 of NW_020451288.1, forward strand.
AGGCGGCGTGTCCGACGCGAAGCCGAGCCCCGAGCCGGCTCGGAAGCGAGCGGCTTCAAACCGTAGCGCGATTCCCCTCCCCGGGAAGGGCGCAAGCCCCGGCGGAAGAGCCGCGCTGCTCCGTTAAGCCTCAGCCCGGAGAAGGCGAGCTCCGCTCACGCCGCGGGCGCCCGAGCCCAGCAGCGCCGCCGCCATCCGGGCCRGCCCCGACCGCGTGGTGCGTTTCCAAGGCCGGAGAGGACGGCGAAGCGGGACAAGATTTTTCTTTGCGGCCACCGGAAGCAAGCTGCGGGCCGAGCCATGCAACATCCCAGCGGGAAAAGCTTGCACAGCGGCGAGACTCACGCGCTCGGCACTGGCAGCTCCCGGAGAAGAGCACACGGCTTAACCGGTCCCTATCYGCCCTCCCTCGGGAAAGGGGAAGGGAGAAGGTCCCTGCTTGCCGCGTTGGGACGGGGGACAGGGGGCAAATTGAGATGGATCCCTGCCCGGAAAGAGGGGTTAGACCCTGCCACCGGCCTGTTGGCCCGAACCCAGGGAACGAGGGAGACCTCGGACAGAGCGGATAATATCCGGGCGAGACAAGAGCGGCACGCACGGCCCTTCCCAGCCGCTTCGGGGCACCGAGGAAGGAACCGCGGCGGCGGACGGCGCCGGGGCGAGAGCGGAGCGAGAAGATGCTCGAGGCGGATTTTTACGGCAGGAGGAACAGAGGGGGAAAGGGAAGGGGGGGGGCAGGAAGCCGGTTTAATCCCTGCCGCGGCCTAACGGGAGCGTTAAAGGGAGCCGGCCGCGTTTCCGGGCGCCGCGAGAGCGAGGCCGGGAAGGGCGAAGGGCAGGGAAGAGGAGGCAGCGACGAGAAAGGGGGGGAACCTACAGCCGTCGAGCGGAGGCAGCGCAGCGTCCGAAGCCCAGTAGGCGCTGGAAGCGAGCCCCCGGTGGCCGTGCGGACCGACGCCGGCCGAGAGACGGCGCGCCGGCGCCTTCGCTTTCTTGGCCGGCGGAGGGGAAGGAGGTAGGAGCCGGGCGGCCTCTTTGCGCGCAGGCCGCGGCGGGAAAGCCGGCTTCGCCCGCGCCGTGGGAGCCGCTGCAGCTGGGCTCTTAGAGCCGGGCTTAGGGGGGCTGCCGGCCTCGCCGAACGCTTTCCTCGCGCTAGGGAGGAGGGAGGCCAGGCGGCTTTTGAAGTCTTCGCTTTTGACGAGGTCATTTAACACGTCAATGGGCGATCCTTTAGCATCTGGGTCATCCACTCCCAGGTGTCTCAGGTGGGCTCTAGCGTGACTGGACAAGCCCTTTCTGGTTTCAAACCAGGCGCCACATAACTGGCAGTCAATGTCTTTGCCCGAGTCGCTAGCTACAGCTGCGGAAAGAAAACACATTTATCACAATACGTACGGTCAGCGAAGAGCCGGGCTCGGCCGGGCGCCGCGGCTCCCGCACGGAGGGTTTGGCGCTCCGGCGGCTTCGTTAACGGGAGGCCCTGAGGGTGAGGAGGGCGGGTGGGAGCGGGGCCGCGCGGGCTGCTTTGCCGGCGTTTCGGCTCGCCGGAGGGTGACGGCTGCCGTTAAAAGGCGGYGAGAAACGGGGCAGAGCAGCCGCAGGGCCGGGCGGCGCGTTTTCCGCGTCCTCCAGCAGACGCCTTTCCCGGCAAGCTGCTGGCGGAAGCCGTCGGCGAGCGGTGACGCCGAAGGGTTTCAGGTGGGGGCGAAGCGAGGCGCTACCCGGCACGGAGCCCCTTTATGGCTCGCGGAAGAGCGGCGAGAAACCCAGCGGGTTTAGCGAATCCCTGGCCTCCGGGATTCAAGGGATTCGGGGTCATCAAGCCGCGCTCGGCGCTTCCGGTAACGAGGGGAGGCCCGAACGCGGCCGACGCCAGGACGCTCGCTTCCGCGCCTGCCAAACGTGGGGGCGATTTCTAAAAGGAAGCGTCCCAGGAGCGAGGCGATTTGCACGACACACAAGGTCTGTCCCGCATGCCCAGCTTTTCCCAAGGAGCCTGGCTTTCCCAAGGAGCCCAGCTTTTCCCAAGGAGCTGGCCCGGCTGGTGGAGACCCCGCGAGGCAGCACGGACAGAGCCGGGCGCCGCGCCACGACCACCCGCGCGCAGATCCTTCCGTGCGAGGCCGGGCGAGCTGGGGAAATCCGCGTGTGGATACCGCCGCCGCGCAAACGCTCGCGAGCGCAGCTCGGATCCAGCGATCCGGGTTTCGTCTCGGCACGGCCCGGGCAAGGAACCATGGAGGCAGGCGGCAGAGCGGACGTTGGGGCTCGCCGCCGACTCGCTCACCCCACGGCCGAACCGCAAAGCCCCAGTTCCGGCCGCGGCAGCATCTTCCGAGCGCTTAGACGAGCCGTTCGCAGCGGTACCGACCCGGATGTGGGCCGTTCYCTCTGCCGGAGGCGGATGGGGCTCGCGGAGCAGCGTTACGGCTCTGCCGGGAAGGCCCGGCGATGAGGATGAAGAAGGAACGGGCCGGAGAGGCCAAACGCCCTTTCAAGCGCGTTTACCAAGAGGTTCCCGGCAAGACTGAGCTCTGGGATAAAGGGGGGCAAGAGCCGGCTGCTGCCGGAAAGTCGTTCTGGTCTCAGCGTATCGGAACAAGTCCCCCGCGGAGCTTATGGATGAAGAGGGAGAGCGCCAGGATCCCGGTCCCGAGGCGTCTTTCCGAGCGCGTCCTGCCTGGAGGTGGCACCTCAACGCGCTGCCGGGTTTTCCCCACCGTGGAGGCTCCCACCGCACCGATTCGGCCGCAAAGGCACCGCCGCAGTGCCGGGAAAAGCCTCCCGTGCTCCGCAGGGAGCTTCCTAGCGCTCTCCGCYGCACCCGGAGRGCCCTTGGCCTCTCCGGGGGACRCAGYGGGCRTGGGAYGGTGCCGGGAGAAGCACGGTGCTCTCCGCCAGCCCGGAAGGGTAACGCCGCAGGCCGGAACGGGCTGCCGAGCGAGGAGAGAGAAGCAGAGGGATCCGCGTGCAAGCGCGTGGCCGTGGAAAGACTGGGATTCATAAGAGGAGACGATCCGCTCGATCCCGGGCCGGAGAGGGAGGCGCAAAGAGCTCGGAGGGCCGAAAGAGCCAGCGAGGAGGAACAGTTTTACCGAAATCACGGCGGGCGGCGACCGCGAGCGCCCGTCRAAGCCAGGCAGGGGCGACGATCGCCTTCCCACGCCCGGAAACGGCGCCGACGCCGAGCGTAGGGCCGCCCGGGCTGCCAAGGAGCGCGCCGGAAAAGCCCGGCGTCCCCCAACCCACCACCTTGCTCGAGGCCTAAGGGGAAAGAGCGAAGGTTTAAAACCAAAAAAAAACCAAACTCACTTAAATTGAGGGGTCCTTCCTCGTCCGCCTGCGGCCACTGCGCTTTGGGCGAGCTCTGCAGCGGGCTCAGGGAGAGCTTGGAGCTCTTGTCCTCGGGGTTTTTCGGAGACGGGGAACCCGAGAGGGCGGCCGGCACCTTCTTGAGGACGGGGGAACCCGGTTGCGAGAGGCTCTTGGAGAAACCCGGGGGCGATTTGATGGCTTTGTTGACGGGGCCGTCGGGCGGGCGGTCGCCGCCTTTGCCGAGCGCCAGCAGGGAGGGCCGGGGCGAAGCGGAAGCGGCGGAAGCGTCTTTGGGAGAGCCGGATTTCTTGGCGAGGGCGGGCRGCAGGGGGCCGCCGTCGCCTTTGCCCTTCTGCTTCATGAGTTCGTAGAGGAGGTCGATGGGGGCCCCGCTGCTCTCCGACTCGGCCACGCCGAGCTGCCGCAGGTGGGAGCGCGCGTGGCTCGAGAGGCCCTTGCGGGTTTCGAAGCAGGCGCCGCACACCTCGCACGTCGTGAGGTTCTGGGCTGCAGTCGGGGCGGGGGAAAAAGGAAAAAACAGGGAAAAAACAGGGGAAAAAAAGAAGAAAAAGAACAAAAGAAGAGAGAGAAAGTCAGGGCGAGGCGGCAGCAGGCACCAGGAGCAGCGTCCGGCCAGCTCCTTGCGGGCACGGCGTCCGTCCGAGCGGAGATTTTTCTTAACCGCCCCCCATCCGCCTTCCTGTGTGCGTAAAGCTCCTCTTCCCACCACCGCAGCGGCCAGGGATAAATTAGGGAAGAGGGAGCGGAGCGGAGCCGCGGAAGGACAGAGAACTCTGCCGGCATCGCCGCTCAAGGGAACGTTTTTGGGCGTGTTTTCGAGGTGCCGGGGGGGCTGCGAGCCGCGGGCAGGCTCTGGAGCCCAGCAGCGAGGGTCTGAGGAGCCTCGCTGACCCCCACAGCCTTTTTGGGAATCTTTTTCCCTGGAAAATAAAGTAGAAGGCTGAGGAGGGGGCAACTGAAGGGGTCTAAGGAAGATTAAAAACTCACGTCGGTTCTACCGAGCTTCGGAAAGCTGCTGGTGCCAGGGAAAAAGGGAGGCTTAAACCAGCGATACAAGAGCAAAACCCAACCGGCCTCTTCCAGAGGGGAATTCAGCAAAAGTGCCTGAAAATCCTCCTGGATCAGGTCAAACCACCCCCTGTCCGGAGCCCCAACTCCGCCCAGCATGGGGAACCCTTCCGACGTGGTTTCTCCCGCTTTATTTTCCGCGATTCCAAAGCCTCGCGGCGCCGGATCCCCCACGGCTGGGATGTAACGCGTGCCGAAAGGAAGGGCCCCGCACGCTCCGACAGCTCAGCGGGTCTTGCCGAGGCACAACGGCCTCGGATCGCTGCCAGCCGCCACCCGGGCTTTGGTGGCGGAAGCGGGAATCGAGCCTTGAAAACGCCAAGGCTCATAGAGAAAAACTCCGGAGCGTCTTTAATCCCAGCTGCAACCGGATTCAAGTCCGGCCTAGCCGGACAGCAGCTTCCCAAGCGCCGCTTCCCTGCTGCAAAGCCACGAGCGAGGTGCCGACGGGAGCTCGTTTCTCCCTCGCCGCGATGGAAACCCGCGGATCGGCCGTCCGAGGAAGGAGACGGCGCGGGGACGGTACTCACTTTTGGAATCCTGAGGCTCCGGCTTGTTCCCAGGCGGCTCAGGAGACAGTTTGGTCCCTATCCTGCTCGGGGGCTGATCCAGCTGCCCGGCGGGAGCGCTCTTCTTCGGCAGCGGCGGCGAGCCCACCTCCATGGCCACCAGCTCCTCCTCCTCCGGAGCCAGGACTGCCAAAGGAAGGAGACGGTGAGCTCCGGAACGGGGACGTGCCAAGAGGGGGGGAGAACCCCAGGGGAGACGGCCGCTCCCTTTACAGATGTTTAAGCTACTCCATAACCAGATGTTGGCGGCTAAACCCGGGGTGGGGGGGAACCTACAGGGGGAGAAAAAGCTGACACGGTCCCTTTGGAGAGCGAATCCCTGCGGAAGTTTTCATGCTTTCCGAGCGGGCCGGGCCAGCAGGGACCAACGGGAACCCGGCAGGACTCGGCGGCGGCGGCGGCGGCAGCTCCCCGTGGCGAGGCCCAGCCCTGCCGGCATCCGGCTGGCGGGTATCCAGCGGGATGGGGGGCCGCGGCGGGCTCGTCCCGCACCGGGGAGGGGGCAACGCCGGTGCTCGGGGGGGGAGGGGGGCGCGATCTGTCGGGATTTTGCTTTCCCGGCTCGGTTGCTTCCTCGGAGCCGCCCAGGCGGATGGGGGTGAGGGGGACGGAGACGCTTGGCGAGCGGCGCCGGGATGGTGACAGGAACCGGGTGCTGACGCGGCGGCGGCGAGGGGGGGG
>NW_020451288.1:119989-153788 GCF_003343035.1 Apteryx rowi
CGCGGGAGGCCGCGCCAGGCCGGAGCGCGGAGCGCCGAGCTAGCGAGCGCCGGGCTGGGGTGGGGGGGAAGGAGAAGGGGGCGCCATGGCGGGGTGCGAGGCCCAGGCTTGGCCGGGCTGAGCCTTCCTCGCCGGTAACGGGGCTCGGCCCGGCCCAGCACCTGCCGCCAGGCGGGGAGACGGGAACCGGCCTCTCTCCAACCCTCTGCCGGCATCCCTGCCACAATTTGGGATGCGCCGRTGGGATTTTAGTCAAACCACTCCACCAAAAGCAAAAAAAACCACCCAAGCGATTTGCTGTCGGGAGAAGGGATACGGGGCCCCACCAGGCTCCTGAGACCCCGGCGAGCGTTTCCGTCGAGCAGGGGGTGCACAAAACGCACCRAAACAGCTTCAAACCCAACCTGGCGACAGCAGCAAAGTCTCCCTCAACCCCCACGTTCCTCTCGGGGGGGGGGAAAAACCGGCCACCAAGCGCCATCGGCGCACGCTCGCGCTTTTAGGCAGGATTATCCCAAAACGAGAGCAGGGAGCTGCCCTGGGAGAGCGCGGGGATGGGAGGCCAGGCCGGGCGGGCTGCCGGCGGTGAAGCCCCGCAGGAAAAAGGGAAGCGGCGGCGGGGGCGCGCGCAAGGGCGCTCCGTGTTCCTGCGGCTTTGGGACCGGACGGGAAYGCGGTGGAAACACACGGAGGAAGCAGAACCTCCCCCCCTTGCATCACCAACGCCTGCTGCAAAACCCCAAAGCAACGGCAAAGCCGCGYGGAGGAACAAACCCGCGGGGTGAAAGCCGGGGCGCGGAGCCCCGGGCTCYCAAGCCGGGGGGTTTCTCGGCTTCCGAGGCGAGGATCCAAATTCAACGGCCCGCAGCCGAGCTACAATTACACCAAGAAAAACCCACGGCCCGCGAGAAACCCACCTGCCGTTCGCAGAGCGCGCTGAGAATAAACGCAAACACAACCAAACCGAGAAGGGGCAGCGGGGGAGAGGGGAGAGTCCGACAAAAACCCGCAGCTACAGCAAACGCGGATCCACGTTTGACACTCGTTTTTTTTCCAGCGCGGTGAAGTTTTGGAGGTTCAGATTCCTACCTCCTTCCCCATCGGAAGACCCTTCTTGCTCCTTACGAACCGCGTGAAAAGGGGCTGTCGGTGGATGAAACGGCACCAGCTTCCGAGAGGCTAAAGAAACAACGACAGCCCGAATCTTGATGTTTTAGGAGCTTTCCAAGCCCGCAGCAGCAACTGGAGGCCCCTCACGGTCTCCGTGCAGCAACAACGCGGACTGTGTCGTTCCGGACAGCTTTGAGGTGCTGGGAGGACGCGTGCTCACCTATGGACCACGACTGCAAACACCCCGTGAAGGATCCCAGCACGAGTTCTCGACAAACCGCTCCCAGGACACGGGAGAGAAAAGCTCCTGGAAGCATCCAACGTCCCGGCCACATCCGTCACACCCGAAAAAGGGCTCAGTTTGGACAACCTGCTGCTTTAACCTGGACGCGAGGGATGGTCCACGGAGCGGATGGTGCCACCTCGGAGCTGCGGGCTACGCTCAAGTTTGCGCCGTGATCTGGGGAAAGAAGTCCCCAAATCGGGGCCGGATCTCACTACCGCCTCGGGAAGCCACAGAGAAGGCGACAAGGGACACCGAAAATGCTGGGACAGGCAGGACTCTGTGTTTGCTGCCTTGCTAAAGGACTCGGGCTGGGATAGGGATGGAAGCACCTGCCTTGGCTGCCTAGCCAGTCCCCGACGGCATCCAGCGCTCCGTGGAAGCAGATTCCTGCCAAGGGGAAAACGGAGCTCAAATTCAGGCTAGGAACCAGCGTACAGCTTCCCTTCGCTCGACTGTGGCGCTACCTACCATCGGAAACCTTCGGAGAGCAGAAGGGAGAATATCAAGGGCAACGGCGCGCGCGATCCCAGCGCGGGGAAAGGAGGGAAGCGAAGCGGGAGGCCAACACGAGCTTTTCAGTAACCTGGAACTCAAGAAGGGAATCAAAGACGGCGGAAAGTAGGTCAGGCTGCAGGCGAGCACAGAATGAGCACGCAGGGACGAAAATCAGAAGGACTAACACAAAAAGGACACCGCGCTGTGCCCCGAGAACTGCAACATGAGGGGGGTCCTCAGAGCACGTTAGCCTGGGAAGAGGGGTGGCGGCATCTCCACCCTCCCCAAACTCGGCCCCCGAGCAACCTGCCCTGACTTTGAATTTGGCCCTGCTCTGAGCCGGGGTCAGATACAGAGCTCCGAAACGCTCTTCTGACCTGCGTTCATCCGTGATTAACGCGGTCGCCGTGGGATGCACGGAGACTCCTCAACGGGAGGGAGGACTAAAGGCCGCGTCCGCAAAGCTCAATGGCTTTGATTCCTTTTCTTCCCCTTTGCCGAGGGGTGACCACACTTAACCGGAGGAAGTCAAGGTCAGAATGGAAATAAGAGCAGGCCAGAGGCTGTTTGGCTACGCCGAGCCCTTCGCTCTCAAATCAAAGCGTCGAGAAAGAAACAAAGCTCAGAAAAATCTGCAAGAAACGTCCTCTTCCAGCCCAAGCTGTGCTGCTGGAAGAGGAAGACGGGGGGCTGGTCAGATCATCAGCCCAGCTGTATTCCGGTGCCTTTCCTTTCGACAGCTCCAAAACCGCAAGCACCTGGCAGACGACAAGGAATAGATAGCTGGGAACAAGCCACGTAGAAACCACCACCCGCCACYGTGATCTCCTCCAACCTCTAATGCCAGGGATAAAAGAAACCAGGGAGAGGAATCAAAGCACCTGGATGGCCTGTGTCCACTCCCTCACCCACCTCAGGGTCCTCCCAGATGCCCTTATGATTAATTTTTGAGCTCTTGATCTTCATACCCCTTTTTTTCCCCATTAGTTGCCCCCCAGATTGAGCTCCCTATTCTCCTCGTTTCCTGTAGCCTTGTGCCATCCAGGGTGCTTTGGTTAGGGTTGGGGCCAGTGCCTGAAAAAAAATGAGGAAAAACCTATGTCAGTCCTTGCAGATAAGGGGGAAAAAAAGTCAGGGATGGCGACTCTCATCTTCAATAAGATTTCTGAGGCTGCCTCATCTTCAGAAGCAGTCATGAATGTGTGACCTAGATATTATTTTCAGGTTGGATGYGGATGTAGCTAAGAAGCCGAATTCRAGGAGCGGTTACGAAGGGCGCCCTGGGAAGCAGGAGACGGACGGAGTTCAGCACGAGCTCTCCTAAACCTGCTCCAAGCTAGGTTTTCGTTAACGGGTCGGATGGGGCAGCGGCCTCGCTCAGCGTATAAAGCGCCGCAGCCTAGAAGRATTCGAAGATGCCAGCAGACAATTTCAAACTGGCCTGAGAAAGCTGGAAAAAGACCTAAAATCCCCAAATCCGACCTACTCCCTGGATGGACACGAGTCAGAGACAAGTGTTGTGCTACATCTCAGAGGAACAGCCCACCGCAGAACGCAGGTGAGTGGGGCAGAGAGGTTTCTTTGGCTGAAAGGACAACGAAACCAGCAAGCGGAATATCACAAAAATATATAACAAATGAGGAAAAAAAGGACTTAATTTGATGAGTACAAACTCCCAGCTGGGAACTGAATAGCAACAAGGAGAACCAAAGTAACACGCARAATGCCTCTGGCCAAAAAGATGATGGAAACTGTTCAGGTCCATCGGGAAATGACCCCAGTGGGCATCTGGCCTGGACAGTGGCAATAATCATGGTTTAGAGGAATTCAGTAAATTTTCTGTGTTGTATTTGGAAGGAAGCAAAGAAATGGTCTCTTACAGTGATAAATTACTTTCTCCAAGTATCTGGGAAGAGGCTGTAAGCAACCAAGTCAAGCATTTTTAGATCTATAGCAAAGAACTTTCTTTGCTAATGAGAATGCAGAATACCGGTTAGCAATTTTCTGATGCAACTTGTATTTCTGCTGTTACAGACTTGTTAATGGAAGACCCGGAGAACGCGCAGCACGGGACGGATACGCTGCTCAACCTGACGTGGTCTGGACGAAGCTGAGCTACTCCGACGCTCAGGGCAGCGCGAACAGGCTTTCGGAAGAGCACCAAAGCCCATCAAAGGAGCTTTTCAGAGAGCCAGACCCTCGCAGGCAGCGCATAAGGCAACGGCTGGATGGGGAAATGAGTTCCACCAAGGTCAACGTCTGCTGGGGACGTGGGAGATTCTTCACCCCTCCAATCTTCTTCTCAAGGCTGATCAGCTCAGAGAGACGTTTCCATGGGCAGACACCCCCCTGAAAGGTTGCTGCGTGCTGTGTTTTGGTGGATGCTGGGCTGACGGGATGGTTCAGGTGGTTCCTTGCCCTTGGATTAGCTTTCCGTTCCTGGCAGGAAGCGGGAGATGGTGCCAGAGCTTGCGTACAGCATCCTTCGGACAGTGAGAACAACCCTGCGGCACCATCAAATGCAGCTTTATTCCGAAACAGAGGTTACGGTCTAAAGAGGGGGACGATGCTCTTCAGCTGAGGAAGGGTCTAGGCATTGCAGCGGCAGCCCCGCTTCTGCGTCCTCGTTTGAGGGCCAGCGAGCAAACGCTCGTTTGCTCCCGTGGCTCTTCCCCCCATCAGACTGGACCTGGTGACGCCGTTGCTGTGCAGGAGCAGATCTAGAGGAGAAGTCTAGGCCTAGCAGAATTTGGGGGCCRATAAGGGAGGCAAAGGGGGGCGTTAGATCTGCAGAAAGGGAGGAGAAAAACCAGAGGACGATGCCGCCAGGCCAGCGGAAGCGATCTTGGGGGCAGAGCAAGGTGAGGCAGGCTGAAAGGGAGGAGAGCCGCGGGATGTTTTGGGGAGGATATCATTGCCTAACGCTTCCCAGCGCCTGCCAAGAGGAGCCACGTGTTCTCYGAGGCGGCTGCCAAAAGGTTTGGAGCAGGAGATACACAAACAGTCTCTGTAGAAAGCCAAGCCGGGGTTTAAGGAGGCGCTCGCAGCAGCAGGGCACGCTTTTGCCCGTCACGACGGGCGGGGAAAGCAACGGGCGAGTGCAGGGAACCACCCGGAACAGCAGCCACCAGCCCCAGGACGGGGTGCTCTCCGCGACAGGGCCGTGTCCGATTTTAAGAGCAGCACTTCAAGGAGCAGGAATCACGAATGATCGAGGGTCTAAAAGCACGACCGACGAGGACATACCTAAAGATCTTGGTACCAGTCTATAGAAGAGCATAAGACGTTGTCTCCGCTTAGCACGGTTAAGACGAGCAGCGAGGGACTTAAATACTAAAAACACCAAAGACCCCGTCAACTTTCTAGGGGCGAGGATAGGTGGCAGCAGCGTCGATGCTGCAGGAGGCAGCAGAGGCTCCACCGGAGACCGGAGCAGGCAAGCTAAGGTTGGTTTAGGTACTGCAGACCTGCTTTGGAGCAGCAGGAGGACGCGGGGGACCTCCGAGGTCCCTCAGTGCCTCGCAACATCCTGTTTTTGCCGCACGGGCACCCTTCTGAGTAACCAGCCCTAATTCTGGTCCGCRGAGCCACAGTCGAGTTCTTGCCACAGACCCAAACGCCTACTTCCTCCCTTTGACTTTTAGCTTTGCTTAAAGGCTTTTTTTTCCCCTTTTCCCCTCCTCGTTTAAACACGCGTTCGAGGGTGCAAGACGGGCAGGGGCTCCCCCAGCGCCTTTCCTCCCGGGGCGCTGCAGGGCAGCGGTTAAAACCGCAGCCCTTTCCCAACGCTCCTCGGTTTTGGCCGTGCATCCCGCTCGCCGGCTGCTCTGCGATGGGAAGCTTTGCCCTACGAGGACCCGGACTGGTCCGGGATCTTGCATCCGATGTTGTGGTAACTTGGTTATAAGCCCAGGTCAAGGAGAGAGCGCGACGGTGCTCTTTGGATCGGCGGATCGCCCACGGCACGCGGAGCAGAGTCCTCTGCCTTCGTTCCCCGCCGCGTCCCGATTAGAAACCGCGAACCACAGGCAACCTCGAAAGCAGCTCGTGAAAACGCTACCCGAAAAGGGGACTTCTCCCTGCGGGAGCGCTCGGTTCTGCCCCCGTGAGCGCGGGGATTTGGTTTAGGGTCTGCTAGCACCCGATTCTCAGCGATTAACTGCTCACGGAGGCGCCTCGCGCCCCCAGGCAGAGACCATTTGGCACTTTGCAATCACCGTCTGGAAGCGGCCAGGAAGGAAGCGGTTGGCGGAGAGCTGCGCGCAGGTGCTGAGCCCCGCCAGCGGCCCAGGGCGCGATCGGCACGTCACAGCCTCGCGTTTCCCACGCCGCCGCCGGGACGCTCCCGGCACGCCGAGCTGGCGACGGTGACGCACGTCCTTTATCCCTCTGCTTTCGGTCCATCCCGGTCTGCTGCAAGCCTGGGAGATAACACTGGATCTAACCACAGGCACCGCTAGCTTTTAGCAGGTCTCGGCGAGTCGCATCAGCTTGTGAGAYGGAGGGCTGCGAGTGGCCGCCTTCGGATGGGATTTTATGCTCCGTTCCAGGAGCACCAGCCCGGAGGGGACCTCCACGAACGGAGCGAGCGCTGCCTCGAAACACCCGCGCTGCGAACGTCCACCAGCCCACGTGGCGCCTCTCTCCACCTCCTGCCGTTATAACCCGGGAACGGCCCCGTGTCTCATTCCCATTGCCCAAAACCAGCTGTAAATCACGGAAGGGGCATCAAACGGGAGCAGGGAACGTGACGCGGAGCGGGTGCCCCCAGGCCATTTCTCGCTCCCGTCTGGGAACGGCGGTCGAGGGTTCAGCAAGGCCACCAAGACCCGCGTGGAAGCGGGCAGCTCCCCGCGCCGGGACGGCTCACGCGGYGAGCGGTTTAAGGAGACGCCGGCTTCCGAAGCGGGCGAAAATCCTCTCGCTGCCGCTTCGGCCCCCTCCTCGTCTGCAAACGCGACCCGATAACTTGTTTGCTCAGCTGCTTTTCCGCAGCCGTACCCAGAGCAAGAGTTAAATAAATATTGCATGCAACACGTGCCGCCTCGTTCTTCAAATCGCTTGCGACAGACGCGCTCGGCGCCCAGCCAGAGGCGGCCCGAAAGAGCCGTTTTGGGCTCAAAGCAAAGCGAGGAGGGTTTTTGCGCCCGCAGGAAGCCCGTCTCCGCGCTCCCAGCTCCTCGCAGGCGCGTAACTAAGAGACTTCATTTGGGGATTTAAATACAAAAGCCGTGCCGGGTTACCGAGCGCTGATGGCTATCTCCACGTGACGCGCTGCGCATGCTTCGGTTACACAACAGGTCGCTGGGCCCAGCACAGTCCTCGCCGGGGATTTTTTTTTTTTTCCTTCTTTTTTGGCTTTCCAGACTTACCCGTTTTCTTGGCATTCTCTCCCAAAGAGGCTACTCGTAAGGAAATACGCAGCGAGTGAGGTTTAAATCCAGGCGCTCCCTTAGACGGGGGCGGTTTGAGCTCCGGCTCCGCTTTCCGAGCCGCCGTTTGCTTTCAAGCGTCCACCCTCAAACTAATCGGGGTTTAAACGAGAGGCTGAAGCGGGCCGGTCGCTCGCGACTCATCCGYGGATTCCCGATGCCCCGTCTCCATCCCGCGCTCGGCGCGGGTTTTTCTGCCTTTTTTCCGGCGCCGAAGCCGCGCCGCTAACATCCCCCCGCGCCGACGCGAGAGGGTTCTCCCGAATCCCCCCGGCGTTTTCCCAGCTGCCGGAGCGGCTTTGTCCGAAAGACCTGCCCGGGGGCGGCGGGGGGGAGGTCGCATTTTGGGAGCTGGGGGCACATCAGCATCCTTTTCTTAGGCAAATGCGGGCACGGTGCAACCATCGCCCGTAGGAAACACAAAAGCGGGAGAGCAGCGCTAATCGGTTTTCCCCCCCCTCCCTGGGACTTTGATATCCTCTCCAGCGATTTCTAAGCAAAAGCAGTTGGCATTTGGAGGCAGCCAGAGCCTGCCAAGTTACGGAGACGGGCACAGCAACAGCGGGAGATGCAGCAGCCCCGGGTCTGCGTTTCGTGCCGAAAAGGAAAAAAAAGAGGGAGCGATGTTGCCAGTACTGATAAGCAAGCCCAGATTTCAAGCTGTGGCCTGTTTTTTTTTTTGTTTTTTAAATGACTTAAAATCGGGCACCTCTGGCTAGGGGACGCACCAGGTCAAGAACTGAATTAACCCCTTCCCCGATGCGCGACCCGTCGCCAAAAGGTGACCGCGCTCTGCTCTTTTCCTCCAGCCGCCTTCTGCCCCGCGATTCGGCAACGCGCTGCCGGGGGCTCCGGGTTCATCGGGTTTTCCCCGGTGGAAACCGCCCCGCTCCCGGGCACGGCGCTTTTTGTTTAAAACGACAAAGCCCAAACACGCAACGCGGGGCGCCCAGACGGACGGCGATGCCTCCGCCCGCCGTTYGAGAGACCGGGCTGCCCGCAGGGAGCGACCAGGCTCTTCTGTCAACCAACGTTTCCATCCGCCTGCCCAAAAGCAGGATCGGTTTTCACCGGACGTCCAACCCAGAGGACAAACGGTGGAAATGGCTAAACCAGCACCTGGTTCTGCCGATTAAACCATTCCCTGGAAATAACCCCCCTCCAGCAAGGCTCTGCTCAGCAGAAGGAGCAGAGGATCCAGTTTTGGGGCTATCAAGAGGGTTTCGAGCTCGCCCAGGGTGTTCAGGGGACACTTACCGTCTCTGTAGGACTGCAGGGACTCATCTCCCCAGGCCGGGGGGAACGGGGACAGAGGAGACCGGGGAATGCTGCATTCAGACATGGGCGTCATGCTCTTGCGGGACACGAAGCCGTGCGCCTCCCTCTCGCGGCCCGGGGACGAGGGCTCCGCTCCCGCCGCCGACTGCAGCATGGGGTGCTCGGCCGAGTTGGCCAGCAGCTCCTTGAGGATGTTGATGGGCGAGATGGTGAGCTCCCAGTTGGTAATACCAAAGTCTCTCAGGTGGGCCCTGGCGTGGCTGGAGAGGCCGGCGCGCGTGTCGAAGCCGGCCCCGCAGAACTCGCACCGCATCAGGCTGAACGTGCTCGGGTCGAAGTTTGCAACTGCGGAGAGAACGACACGCGAATGAGCGGCTGATAAACCCGAGCGGGTTTTTACGGTGCCTGACACGACCGGCCACCGCGCTGCAGAGGAGCAGCGGTGGCAAGGAGACGTGCCGGCGAGGCCACGGCCGTTGCGATTCGAGCTGGCCGCGGTAACATACGTACCCATCGTCAGCGGGAGGAGAAAACCCCGCCGCTTAAAACAAGAAAATAGAAAGCACGGTGAATTGAATACATACTACCTTTTTTCTTCTTCTTTTGGAAGGAAAATTTTTGCTCAATAGCTTTCACTTCTTCCGCCGAGATAAAGTGACGGACGTTGTAGCTCACCCCCACCCTGTTGAGGTGACCCCGCACGTGGTTCGCCAGCCCGATGCCGTTGTGAAACCTGTCYGGGCAGTAGGGGCACTTCCGCTCCTCGTTCTTCAGCATGGGTGAGTCGGAGTCCAAGAGGTCRTCAAGCTCCAGAGGACCCTCCAGAGGAGAGTCCAGCAGGAGCATGTCCAACGGTAGAGGCTCTTCCATCATGAATTCCCGGGACGGGATTGCTGCTTTCTTCTTGAACGGCTTCCCCCTGGGCCGCTTGGTCGCTTTGGGATGCAGGTTCGCCTCCTCGAGAAGCACGATGGGCACCATCTTCCGCAGCTGCTGCTGCTGCTCCTCGGAGGCTATCGAAGAGTCCGTGGCTTTCAAGGTGTCTCTGAACGTCCTCTTGAGGTCCAAGGCAGCTTGAGGGATGGCAACAGGTTTGATGCCTCTGTTCTCGGTCAGGTCTATTTCTGCGGTTAGAGAGATCTCCTCTTCCATGCTCCCGGCGTCGTTGGCCACCGTCCATCTGTGCCTGAGCTCCTCCAGCCCCGCCGGGTGGCTCCTGAGACCGTCGCCTTCTGCCTCGAGGTGCTGAGCTGCCGCTTTTTTTTTCAGCTGCTGCAGAGCAAACTGGGAATAGGCCTTCGCAGACGGGTGGCCCGACAGCCCCAGGTTTTTGTGCGGGGCAGCGTAGGGAGCTGCCTTCCTGGCGTGATACCCTGACGTCTGGTAGTCCTTTTTACTCGCCCCGTTGCTTTTGTCGAGCCGTGGGTGGGCTAAGGCAAAGCTGTGGACGGCTTCGTAATGCGACGCGCTCTCGCGGTGGGATGGAGAGAAGAGCCGCTCTGCTTTGCCGAAATAATCCGGCTCGGCAAACCGCCCTGGCCGAGCGGGGCTGTAGGCATCTCGACTAGTTCCAGGCTGATTGGGGTCTTCCTCAAACGCCTCCGCGTCCCAGGAGAGGTGGGAGTGGGCGTATTTCATGTGCTCCTTGAGGATGTTCTCGTTGGGGGCCGGGAAGCTGCAGAGCATGCAGGTGCTGAGCCCTTTGCCGCTGCCGTGAGGAGGCACCTGCACCTGCAGGGCCACGTGTTCATTTGGTTTGAAGTGTTTGTAGATGCCGTGYGCCGGGCTGTCCCGCATTTCTCCACTGCCGGCGCTTCCAAAGAGATTCACGTTCTTCGCRCCTTGGTCCTTCCTCTCCTTGACGTGCATCTTGGCGTGCTGGACGAAGATCTTGGAGGAGTTTGTGCCAAAGACGCATTTGGGGCACTGGAGCCGGGCTTCCCGGCCTTCGTCCGGAAACTCGTTCAGCTTCTGGATTTCTTCAATAATTTTTTCCCTGGATTCTTGGTGGAGCCTTTTGTGCTGCTCCAGAGACGTGGGGTCTCCAAAGGCCCACCCGCACTCGTTGCAGCAGAACTGGCACTGCCCTCCCAAAGCATCTCTGTCTTGGTCCCTCCCTGGTCCGCGGTTATGCTGAAGCATGTGATCCATCAAATGTTCCTTCTTCTTAAAGTAAATGCTGCATTCGATGCACGTGTACACCGTCGGGTCCTCCTCTGGGCCCAGCTCTTCTTTCCCCTGCTCCTCCAGCAGGATGCTGCACATGTAGGGCCTCATCTCAATGTCGTAGGAGCTGCAGGGAGCCGGCTCCAGAGACATCAGCGGGATCCGCTCCACTGAATCTTCGGCATTTACCGTCCAGGACTGTTTGCCGACGGCGAGGTCGGCGCCGAGCTGAAGACCCGGCTTCTGTATCGTCCACTCGGCCGTGCCGAGCGGGCTGATGTCGCCCAAGTCCGCCTCGACCACCAGCCCCTTCCTGTGCGAGGAGGAGCTCTCGAGGGCTTTGGGCTTGCTGAGGACGGGGTTTAGCGTTTTTCTGAACACCGTCGGAGTCAGCGGAGGAGGCACTTCGCGCATGGCCTGGCCCCGAAAGGGTAAGCTCGTTGCTACATCTGTCGGCTTGCTTACGTCTTTGTAGTGAGGACTCGGGCTTTTATTGGGTCTAGAAATCCAGTCGACCCTCTGGATCCCCCTCTTGCTTTTATCTAAGTGCTCTTTGCTGAGGCCTTCAAGTTGCTTTGGTTCGTTTTTAAGATATTTCTCTTCTCCGCTGCCAGCCGGTGCCCCCGGACAAGGGCTGGGCGTCTCTGCTGCCGCCTTGCCGGAGTCCAGGTCCTCGGGGTCACTCTCCAGTTGCTCAGGATCCACCTGCACAGTATTTACAAGCTGGGGCTCCACGGCGAACGCCGACTCCTTTACGCACCGCCCGTCCTTYGAGTCCTTCAAGCCAGAGAGTCTCTCTAAAGTGCTTTCTTCTCTCCCGTCGCCCGCTCGCTTCTCCAGGGCGGAGGGATCCCAGGCCCCGCTGCCGGATACAGTCATGTTTCGTAGGTCTATGGAGCTCCTGGCGTCCGTTCTGTACAAAGCCTTCTTGAACTCCAAATGCTCTTCATTCGTGGAGCTGCAAATAAGTTTTGACGGTTATTAGCCAGTTAATAGGATAGTTTAAATAATAAAAAAATAAAAATCCATTTACGAAAAGCCCAGCCTGGAACCAGAGAGCGCCTGCGYGTTACGCTGCACGCTGGCACAACGCAGGCTGGGGATTTCGCAGCAGCTCCTGTATCCAAATATTAAAAATTTAGGGCACGCGGAGCCCAAGGACCGCTCGTCCCTTCCCATCCTCCCTCGGCCACGTACAGCTATAATCTGTCCTAGCGTCTTCTCCTGGGCTTGTTTCAGCGACGGCTGTAACTGCTCCCTACGGTGGCTCTTCCGTGTTTGGGCCAGGCACGACAGGAGCGTCCTCCTTGTTGGAAACCTGAACGCTCCTGTTGTGGTTTCCTACTTGGGCCAAAAAAAACATCTTCCCTTTATTCCACCCCACTCTCTGCTTCTCCTCCCCTTTCCCTTGCTAACTCCTCGGGATGCCGCAGGCTTGGACAGTTTATATATCACTGAACAGGGATATTTGCTCGAAAGAACGACACTTGCTACTGTCAGGCCAAATAACGAGCTACGGAAGACTTCAAAGTTGCATAAAAACAGATCTAAGTGCCAACGTGGACCGTAGCAAAGGTCTCCGGCACCAAAGGATGATCCAGGTATGTCCTCCACGGGTAAATTGAGGTCCCTGGGCGGTCACTCTCCATAGCGAGAGTGGGAGATGCTGACCATCATCTTCCTTTCTTCACTGTGCACAGACCCCAAGCCACACAGAGCACACGGGATCAAGGTGGTTCCTCCCGGTGCTCCTTCAGACCCTCTACATGGACCCCAAACCCGGGCAGATCCCATCATGTGGCTGGAGAATGAGTGCCTCCATGGGACAAGCTCCACAGTGGGACTGGGTGGCTCCACGCCACCCACACCACGTGGAGCAGGTTGCCGTGGGCCTCACGGCACCGAAGATGAGGTCAGTGTTAGAAAGGGGGTGAAGATGCCCGTGAGCATCCCAGCCTGTGCCCTGGAGGTTTTGAAAGTCCTACGTTGGGYTTGGAGGCTTTTTCCTGGAAGGAAAAGGGACATGCTCAGGGCCACAAGGATGCAGCAAAAGCACTTGATGCTCTCCAAGATGCCCTGGGAGACTGGAGACATCTGCATGAGACCAGCAGCTGTGACACAAGACCTACAAGAGCCCCAAGACCTTCTGCAGGGCTGGCAGGAGGCCGAGTGGGAATGCCAAGAGCCTCGACTGGCACCAGATCGCCACGTTGAGGCTTCCAAACCAGTCTCCAAGAGATCCAGATGACCCGGTGTCCCCAGAAAGCAGCCGTGACTCCAACCTGACTCCAGGCCCTCCCTGCAAGCAATTCCAGGCACATTGCTCAGCTGGGCTGTGCCTACTCGCCATGACGCTACCTGCCCCACCAGGATGACCAGAGGTCAATGGAGCAAAGGGGGCCCCACGCAGCAGGCAGAGGTGGCCTCCAACAGGAGCTTCAAGCGGGGATGCCATGCAGATGGCATGCTCGGCAGATAAGGTCTCCAGGGCCAGGGCTGAGCAGATCTGGAGCCTCTGCAGAGCAAGGCAAGGCTCTTCCACGCACCCTGCCCTGAGGATACAACCCAGCCTCTGTCCTCCACAGCCAACTCCATGCCCAGCTTCTCCTTCTAAGCAGCACACGYGGCACGGCCAGGCAGACGCTCGCCACTTTGGATGCAAAACCTCCCATTCTGCATCCAAACCTACCCCCGCCAAATCATCCCCGGGGAGGAACCTGCCGGGCTGCAGAGCCCGACACCCGGAGGAGCTCGAGTCCTCGTGCAAGGAGCTGCTCCAGGACAGCACAACGCTATCTCGCGGGTCAAGTCACACCGCCGGGAGAACAAAGCGCCTTTGTCGGAGGCGGCAGGGCTGCCAGTTCCACGCGCTGCCTCTCTCTCTCTCTATCTCTCTCGTTCTCTTTTTAAACCTATTTATTTCCGAGTYGTTTCTGGAAAAGCAAAGTTTGGGCGCCAACCGAGCCCCCCACCACGCTGCGCTCGCCCGTCTTGACTCAAAATCGTTCCCTACTTTTAACTCGAGAGAAATCGCTGCTGACTGCAGGACGGGCTCGCTCCATCGTCTGTGGCGCGATAGTGGGGAAATGCGATTCCCATATGCACCGTAAACCCTGCAAACGTTATTAAAAATAACTCGCTAAGGAAACCGCTGGCCCAGGAAGGATCAGTCAACAGCAGCTACTAAAATAAACCCATTAGAACACGCTGGGCATCGGCTGCACTGCAAGACGGGCCAAGAGGGAGAGTCTGAGCCAAGCGCGGGTCCGCACGCAGTTCCCTGGTGCCACGAGAAAGGATGCGGACCCTTCTCTGCACGAGGTTGGCGCTGCCACCTCTACATCTTTCTTTTCCAGCGTGCTCGGAGCTGCTTGATCAGCCTCAGGACGCCCAACGCAGCCAGGTCAAGCATCCACCTCCCACCGTCTCTCTCCCTTGCACCTGGGACAACCCTGGCAGCGGGAAGATGCTCCAAGGGGCTATTTGGGGGCGGCGAAAGCAGGGCGGTTCACCGGGAAGCGGAAAAACGAAATGGAGCAGAGCAGCCAGCGTCGGTTTGGAGCGAGGCAACTGCGTTGTCCGGCTCCAGGGGGGCTGCTGACATCCTTGGTACCGGGATAACCCTCTTTGGGGGTAGGCGGGCAGATATTTGGGGGTTTTAGCAACCGGAGCACTGTCAACAAGAGGAGACCGGCTCCCGGATGCTCTCCGCTCTGTGACGGATCCTGGGAACTTACCCGAGTTCGGTCCTGTGAGCTGTGGCTGGGACAGCACCGGAGAGGGCAGGATCAGGCTCATCTGCAACAGAGAGGAAAGCTTCAAGGTCAGTGCCTGAAGTGAGGCTTTCTTTAGCGCAATTTGCAATAACGTGATTTGGCGTTAAAAAGCTTTCCCAGCAGATAAACCCCCTCTGCTCCGGCTGCCCGTCCTTCCCTCCTACAGCTGGGTCCGGATTACGGGAGGATTTCCAAGCCACACTTAAGAGGGTTTAATCCCGCACGCAACTATTTGATGTATAACCGTTGCTGCAGCTAAGCAGTTTAAAGGAGAGATGCCCACGCCTCCGGCCACGCTCCCGCCGCCCCAGAGAGGTACCCAGCGCGGAGCCACGGCCAAGTGGCCGGACAGCAGTTGGCTTTGTCCACCCTGCGAAGGAGAGCGGTTCCCACGGGTTCTACACGTGGGGCTCACAAGCATCCCCCGTGCCTCCATGCCCTTGGACTGGTGCGCGAAGGTGCTGGTGGCTTTCTCCAGATGCCCACGTGCATGCCGGGAGCTCAGAGGAGCTCTGCTTCGTGCTGGTGGTGGGTGAACCACCAGGATGGCTCCTGAGCTAAGTCAACCACCTCCAACCCTGCTCGCAAGAAGATGCAAGACGGGGTTGTGTCCCAGCCAGAGAGGACAGGCAGGCAAATGCCTCCTGCAAAGCCCGTCTGCAGGGTCTACCAAGCTATATCACAGCCAGACGCATCAAAAATAGGAGGGAGGAAAGTCTGCGGCTCCATCCGGACATCAGCAATGAAGACGCATCGATCGAACCTACCTGGCCCAGGTCTTACTTGTAAGAGTCGGCCCTGGGGCAAGCTCGGTCAGCCAAGGCTGAGCTCGGAGCAGGACACATGAGCCTCGCTCCTCACGGCTCTGCCGTYGCTCACGCCCGTGCAGAGCTCCCCCATCCTGGTCCAGCCACGTGGATGGAAAACGGGGACTCGCTCATTATTGCAAATGAGGCCAGGAGCTTGGGGAAGCTGCGGCGCAGCTGCTTCTTGCAGCCCAGCCCCGAGTGAGAAAGCTTCTTGCTGGGACAAGGATCTGTCCCACGTCCCTGCTCCTGGCATCATCTTGGGTCATGGGCTGCCCCACAACTGCCTGGGACTCACCCTTGGGGACACATGGCCAAGGAGCCAGGTTTTGCTAGAACAGCCTGTGGGCTCAGCCCATGAGAGCCCTTATAGCCCAAACTGCCCAACCCTGACCTCTAGTTGGCCTTGCCATCCTCTCCCTGATGGATGCATCTGCTCACAGTTTGCATTTATTTTAGGGGCTGCTGGTTATATGCCATAAAAACCCTCAAGTCAAGCACGGTGGCCTGAGCAACACAGCGTTCAGGCCACCGTGTTGGTTCTGGAGATGGGCAAAGCAGGGCAGGACCTGCCCCACAAGCAGAGGAGGAACATGAAGAGTCCAAGTAGGTTTTCAGCCCTTCCAACATTTTAGGCTCTGGACACATTTAAGGTGAGACTTTTAAGGCTGAGCATCTCCAAGTTGTAGGTCTTGTTGCAACAAGGTGGTGGATTTTGAGCTCTTTCATCTAGGCACAGAGCTGGGATGGGACAAAACACCAGGGTTACCCTCCATCGCTGTCATAGCATCATCAAAACCTGGCCTGGAAACGTGGCTTTGGCAGGACAGCGTTCCTGGCTCCTCTTGGCTTCAAAGGCATTTTGGAAAAGGCCGGAGAGATGCAGGGCCAAGCTGTCGAGGTCATGCTAGACAGGGCCGCGTTCATTCAGGAAAGCCTGAGTCACCAAGCAGCCTGGTCTGGCATGCCAGGGGGAAGGGATGGGAGCTGTTGCCTGCAAAACACAACGCTCCCAAAGTGGCGGATTTGAAATCCTTCCAAAAACACGGAGCGCGTGGCTGAGCGACGGGGAGAGGGACGACGGAGGAAGGAGGGGCAGAGGGTGCAGATCACGGAGAAAGGACGGTGGCAGGAGCCTTCCAGGAGCTCTTTTGTTCTCCAGAGCTCCAGCATGGCTCCTATTTTTAGAAACTGTCTCCTTTAGAGGAAAACATGCAGTGATTTATCTTTCTCCTGATGAGCACGTAACTGCACTCCCTGCAAATCCTGGTTTCTTGGAAACAGTAAGAGATGAGGGAGTTGAATGTCTTGGACTTAGCAGGCTCGAATTTACCCTCTATGGTAATCCAGCAAGGATTGCTCCTCTAACCACAAGAGCGTAGATACAGCTTCTCCCAAGAGAGAGCGGTGCCGCTAATCTGCATTCGGTTTTGAGTTCACGGTCTCGCCGAGAGGTAAAATGCCCTCGTCCCAGCGCCGTGGGTCTCCCCTCTCCATTTTTCCATAWCCCAAGAGTTAAAGCAGACCAGCCAGGACACCAAGACACTTTCAAAATCAAGACATCACATGAGCTTGCAAGCAAAGCGGTGGCCAAAACACACACCGAGCCCCGAGATAAGGGAAAGTCCTCGCGTTTCCGAGCGCGGGAGGCRCTACGCGGAGCCCAGGAGTCCTCCTAGAGGCGGTGGACTCGGTTCTAGATGCATTCGGCGACGGCTACTTATATAACGCGTTTCAAAGGTCGCCGATTGAGAAATACTGGCACCTCTAGAAGAGCTGAAAGAGCTCTGGCTTGTCAAGGCTGTCACGTGCAGGGTTGATAAGCAGAGGTTAACGGCACGCCCAAGAGGCACCATCGCATATCCCAGTGCAACGATTTTGTCTAATCCTTCACAGCCACCCTGGGAAATACTGGAACAGGCAGACACACACACACACACCCCTACTGCCTGTCAGCTCAGTTGGGCCAACTTAGCTGCAGCTCCCGGGCGCAAAGAGTTTGCAAAGCAAGAGGAGAAGGGGCGTCTCGGCCAGCCGACGAGACCATGCGGGAAAACTTGGGAAAAAAATCCCTAACAACTTTAAAAGTCGCTTCCAATCTCAGCAGGGATGATGGCACCAGGTGCTTGAAAGAGCTTGGAGAAACGTCATGCCACTTAGCTCTTGCGTGGAGATGCACCACGCGGAGACCCCCCCGGTTGCATGGCTGGTGGCCCCGATAGCTCACGATGCAACTCAGGGGAGTTCCTCTTTTTCTGAAACATAAGAAGTCGTGGCTCTTTCGAACAACAGATGCTTCCTATGCAAAGGGTCTCTGTTTACRCCCTCCAGTATGTATTTTAAGACTAACGACGGCCACGCCATGACACGACAAACGGTAGCTGGGCTTTTTAGCAACTGCCAGGAGGTTGCAGAGCCATCGATACGCTGGAGGGAGTCCAGCAAAGGCCACCACGATGGTCAGGGATGGGAGGACACAGCATATGAAGACAGACTGAGGGAACGGGGCTTCAAGATGAGAGAGCGAAGGGGCTGTCTACAGCTACGGATGGGAGAGCGTAGAGAAAAACGGAGCCAGACTCCTCTTGAAGGCGTGCAACGAGAGGACGAGACAAGTTACAACACGGGAAATTCCTCCCTGCAAGAGCGGAACAGGCCAGAGATGTGGGCGATCTCCATCCTTGGAGATCCTCCAAACCCAACTGGATGGGGCTTAAGCAACTCAACGTAACTTGRAAGTTGGTTGTGCTTTGAGCACAGAGATGGGCTAAAGACCTCTGGAGGCCCCCTCCAACCTCAGTTATTYTGCGATTCTAAAATTTAACAACAAACAAATCCAAGAGTCTTAAGCAAAAAGCAGTTTTGATGGGTGGTGGTTTCCATCAAGACCCTAYGCCAGCTAGAAACAGGGAGAAAACCTCTTTTCTGAAGAATTTGACCAAGAAACTATATTCTGCTGAAAGGTTTCTACCCAGCTCCCAAAGAGGTGTCTAGCAACAGTCTAAAAGAGCGCAAAGGAGCGAAGATTAAAAAACCCTCTGAAACGCATTATTATTAAATTATTTCCTAAACATCAAAAGCTCTTCAACCGCATAAGAATCTGTCCCCCGAATAATAACAGAAGGAGGTTTCCTTCACACGCTCCTCCATGAACACAAGAGAGGGAGGAAGCCTACCTGACCTCCATGTGCCTTCAGTGTCTCCAGCTCCTATCTCAGGGACACGGGGTGGGGTGGGAGACTCAGCCCCCACTTCAGCCCTCCAGCAGGTCCCGAATCTACGCGAGGCAACTGGGTTGCAGTCGCTGGAGAGAAAACCGACACTTCCAAAGGACACTGGCCCAAGGACRAGCTGGTCTCAAGGGAGAGAAACAGGCTCTTCCAAAGAGCGAAGACTCGGTTTAGACCCAAACCATACTCTTCAGAAATCAAAAATTAGRCAAAGTTAGTCTACGGATGGGAATTTGCAATGCCACTTCGCTGAGCGGTTCGAGGGCTTCCAAGAGCCCCCCCCAAACCAGCTGATGATCTCCAAAAAGCCTGTCCTGAGCCTACACATGTTCTCCGAGGCATTGCATTTTCCTGGCTACCCAAAATGAACGGAAGAAAAGGCAAGAGATGTATTTTAGCTCCTCCGCAGCCAGGCGGAGGTACCCTGCCATTTGAGCAACGTATTAGGCAAGGGGTGAGTTATTGCATCATCTTCTGAGTAATGCGAGATGTCGCAAGGCATGATTTAGCTCTGGAATTAAAGACTAGCTCCTACTCAGGCTAATTCTTTAATCTCTGGCGTTTAATTTGAGAGCAAAAGGTACCGGAAGAATTGCTCATTGGCGCTTGCAGCTGCTACTACTTCTGCACTGTAAATAGCTTGGAAAAAACTGGTTTCACRTGTGGCCCTTTTGCAGCCAAACGTACGACAGGATCCCACGGGACCAAAAAAGCAGCAGATTGGCCCACCCAGTGGGATTAACACTTGCTGGGGCCGCGAATGGAAGGAGGAAAACGCTGCGTCCCGATGACGCAAAGGTTACGGAGGCCTTTTGCGCAGTGCAACGCAGCAGTCACCCACATGCTACAAGTCAACCCAACCATRGGGATTTGTGCCGTGTAGGACAGCACGGGCTTTGGTTTATTCCCGGTGCAACGAGGATTCCTGCACCGGAAACGTTCAGCTGTCCGTGGCTATGGGAGAGCCGAAAGGCCAGGTTTTCTCCGGCCACCAGCGGAGCAATTCAGCTCRCAGCCCATTTTACCCTTCTCCAAAAAAAAAATCACATCCTACTCCCAAAAGACTCGCTGGAAACACAGCGGAGCAGGAGCTCGAACCTTCGTTTCCCACGCTCCAGGCCATCTGCAAACGCGCTCCCCAACCCGTCCGCGGCCCACGCACCAAAGCCCACGCCGGTTTCCCTTCRGCACGCGGCCATCCCCGATGCAAGYGCGGGAAAAGCAAGCTCAGAGCGGCAGAGCTCTCCGAGACGGTGGCGGTTGTGCTTGCGGAGCTGCGGCCGTTCCCTCCCCGAGCTGGGCTGGGCTGGTGTTTGCAGTGCAAACAAGCAGCGTTCGGCAGCAAACGCGCCATCAGCACTTTGCCCACTGGCTCGCCGGCACAGTGATCCCGACGTTCCCATGCAAGCGGGCTAGGAGCAGGTAACGAGAGCCGAAACGCCGCGATCCTGCAAAGGGCGCAACCGCCAGTTTGGCGGTGGCTGTTCCCTCTCCAACAGGACCTGCAATCCCAACGTGAAGGCAGACCTATTGCAAGCATTGCAAGATGCATCAGCGCTTTCCGCCTTGCAGGAGAAGAAACAGAGGCTGAGAGAGTCCCGGCAGCACTTGCAAGACCCCAACGTCCCCGTTTCCACTGAGAGCCTCTGGAAGGAAGCTCAGAGTTGCTTGGACAACCCGGATTTGAGCCCTTGGATGCTATTTCTGCCCCAAGTCCCCCAAAACTGCCAGAGAAGACGCTGCCGCCCCATCCTGCGACTGCTGCCCTGCTCCCAAACGCGTTCCTGCAGCAGAAGTCATTTCACCCACGGTCTCATACAAGCATCCAAACCTTGAATTGCTCCAGCCTCTCCCTGGAGCCGGACGAGACGATCGCTCTCTCCTTTCGCTGGTGCTTGCCAAAAGCAAGTTGAAGATTTTGCTCGTGCTACTGAATACAGATGAGGAGCTGGCCCAGCAGCAGGACTTGGCCGGAGACGTGAACTTCACGTTGCCTCCTGAACGTGGAAACGCTCGCGGTCCTTTTTTTTTGTAAGCCAAGCGCAGCTCCCAGCCCRGCGCCGATGAAAGCTCTCAGCCATTTGCAGAAGGCGACGAGGCACATTTCCGTCTCCTTTGTGCTGTRGCAGGTCAGGGCAGTATTTAAGGACGCTCCTAAGCCCGCAGGCAGGTGACCTTGAGGACGGGAGCTCTTCAAAGCACAGCGTGCTGGCAGCACATCGCGTCTCATCTGACTCGGGCTTAGTTGGCTGYTGACGAAGCTGGGGCCGTTGCCTCGACTTTGCAACGCCGCATCTAGGTCTGTTGTCCCCGGGAGAGGACAGGGGAGCAACACGGGTCCCTCTGCGCCTTCTAACCATACCTCTGCAAGCATAGGGTGATGGAAGTTCACGCGTTTAAGGGCTGCAAAGCCCCAGGGTTGTGCAACCGCCATACAAACGCCAATACTTCTGCCCGCTGGACTTTGCACGGGCAGGGAAAGACTCTGCAAAGGGGCTGAGCGACCGCAGGCCATGAAGATCGGAGCAGAGACACGCTCGTACGCCAACACGCTTGCTCTAGTTCTAGGAGATGAACGTTGTGGGTTCACGTGCGAGGGGATCGGCTCATCGCGGTGGGATGAACACGGCACTTTTCAGAGCTGCCCATTTTAACCCTCTGGCCTGGGAGGAGCCGACTGGGGCAGGACGTGGCCGCTTGGCCCAGAGCGGACTCAAAAGCAAGGACCAAGGCAGACAGGAGCGACCAGGACTGCAGGTTGGGGCTGTGGCTCCTTTTTATCATGTCTCACCAAGCCCGTGGAAAGGCTATGTCGCAGCTGAGGATCTGAGAACAAACACGGCCACCACCACTGCCCCATGTTGCCCTGCTGGGGCTGTTTTCTCCTTCCTTTGGGTAAATCTTGCAAGGTTTGCCAAGGTTTGCCTGATTTCTCCATGTCTCTTCCCATGTTGGCTGCCAGAGGAATAGGTCAGAAACCTCTGTTTCTACACCTCTTTCTTGGGAAAAGACTTCAACGCTAAACAGAGAAGCACCTCAACCAGCTTCATCAAGGCTTTGCATTTGCTGCTCTTTGCCTGCTCCCCGTATCTCCTGGGGTGCAGACAACCGAACCATCACCCAACAAGTGTTACTCAGCTGAACTTCAAGAGGTAGCTACAGGGTGCTGCCAAGGACTGGGAGGCAAGCTCAGATCTCTCCTGCCTGGTTTTATCACCATGAGGTCATGTTTTGGCCTCCCAACTCCCAGGAAAACGCCGTGCCATGTTGAAAAGTGAACCTTGTGCCGAGCGGGCCAAAGTCTCCTGCCCTTCTTCTTAGGGCTTCAGCTCTGGCCCGTGGCTGATTCGGGGAGCAAAAAAAATCCAGCCTTGTTCCCATCTCCTAAATGATTTCCCTGCTTGGGAAGCCCCATGAGCTTGGGAGCATCGTCCAAAAGGGCAGCATGGAAAAAAGCTGGGG
The DNA here is from genome assembly GCF_003343035.1 of Apteryx rowi. Taxonomy (NCBI): domain Eukaryota; kingdom Metazoa; phylum Chordata; class Aves; order Apterygiformes; family Apterygidae; genus Apteryx; species Apteryx rowi. Next base: position 142,031 of record NW_020451288.1, read on the forward strand.
ATCTATGAAGGATCTGGCAGCTGGAGCCCAGCGAGACCATGAATCTGCATATGCCAGAAGGGGCAGGGACTAGCTCTCCTCCCAGCCCCATGGGGCTTGCAGAAAAACCGTGGGAGACACCAAGACAGCCAGAAGCCCTGGACAGACACAACATCCTGATCCCACTAAATCCAGAGCTCAGAGAGCTCTCAATAAGAGAGACCGCACCGGAGCCCAGCAATCAGGACYGACAGGCACAACCGCAGCAACAATGTTCCAGTCCCGGTGTTGCTGGAAGAGGTTGAGACAACCATCGGCCACTGAGCAAGGACAACCGCTCGGACGCTACCCGTGGTACAAAGTTATGAAGGCCAACATTTGGCTCTGGGCCGCGCATTGCCCTTTGGCCAGCAACGCGCCGCGGGTCTCAACAGGCGCAAGGAAACCTTGAAGCAACCACTCAAGCTGCAGCACCCGTGTTTCCCGACGGACGGGCTCTCGGGCAGGCAACGGCTCGTGGGCTGAGCACCAGCTCAGCCTCCAGCTGTTGCCTCCGAGTCATGTCACCACGGCCTTGCAGAGAGGATCCCACCCTGGTCCCCTCTCCCACCGCTCGGCTGCTAGATCGCAAGAAGAGATTTGCTTTCACCCTGCCCAGATGCTGTAGACCCCATATCCCACATCAGCCCCCACGACGGTTCGCTCGGGGCCCCACTTCCTACCATGCGCATGGGGATGAGCAGATCCCTCCACCCTCCATCCGCAGCAGCAGCCCGGTGTATCCCATCTCCACTACCCCAACTTGCTCTCACTCGAGCGGTCGCAAAGGTGACGCCGGCTCGGGAAGCAGTCTCCAATGGCTGGAGGTGGTGGGGAACGGCAAGGGGAGGGCGCTGGATGGGCCTGCTCCACCAGCAAGTGACCGCTGGATTGTCCAGGTTTCATGCTGGCGTTGGCGACCTGGCTGTGCATGAGCCACCTCCGTCCCCCTCCAGTGTCCTCCTTGGGCATCAAGGGTGACCGAACCACTATGGACCTGCAAAAGCGGCCAACAAGACGCCAATGGCTCCATTTTGTCAAGTTAGTCGTGTCTCCATTGGCCRGACAGGGCTCCAGATGCCACCAGCTGTACCCGCGGCCCTCATTTGCTCGGCTGTTGCCATACGGGATTTTCTGCCATTGCTGTTACACCCAAGCTTAAATCTTGCCCTTGAAACGTGGGCCCGGCATCCTGGCACGGTGCTTGGCTGTGTCTGGGCACGCTCCCTCCAGCGGCTCTTGCTGGTTCGGGCAGATCAGCGCCTGTTGCACGACTGTACAAACACCCGCTCAAACCTCTTGGGAAGGGACCACTGTGTTGTCTCGCGGTCCCCCAGGCACTACAGCGGCCCTGTGACGAAAGCAGAGCCGTGGCGCCACTTCTCGGCATGGGCGATGGTGTTTCTCCATCCTCCGCCACGGAGGTTTGGTGTCGAACGGCACCAAAGCTCCTCTTCCCTTGCAGCGCCGGTGCGCCAAGAAGAGCAACAACCCAAACGGGACGTGCAGAAATGCTCCGTCCTCCGTGCACGAGCTCATCTCCGTCCTCCGAGAAGATCCCCGCGTTCGGCTCAGTGGCAAGAGCAGCCCATCTCCCTCTGCAGTTTAGACGGAGACCCAAATTTTCATGCCGGAGCCCTTCCACGGGAAGCGATCCCAGGGTTCAGCACAGAGCCTGCGGAAAAAGCAGTGGCCGGCGCGCTCGGGCCGGCGTCGGAGCGAGAGCTCAGGAAGCCCCACACGCGCCGCTGCGAGCCAGGAACGTAGGAAGCATGACACATCTCTGCACGTTGGCTCGACTCCCCGGGCTGTTTCTGGTCAGCGGGAGCCGCCACGGTTTCGCGGGACTCGGATAAACATCTGGACGCAGGGCGCTGCCGAGGCCAAGCTGCGCCTGACTGCCTGCGGCTTCGCGGGGACGGCGAGCGGCCGGGAGCTCGGTGCTCGAGGGCGGCCAGGAAAGGAGGTTAAAAACCCGGCGCTCCCGCGTCGCGGACTGGCTCACCCGTTTGGGCGCTTTCTCCTTCTCCGAAAACGGCTGCGCAGCAACGCTGTTTCTTTTCCGAGGAAGAGGCCAACCTGCAGGTTCGCGAGCCAAAGAGCGGAGCCAGAAGAGGACGCGCCGGCTGCCTGCAGGAAGGGCCGCACCCTTGCATGCCGTTTGGGCCAAAACGAGCCGATCCCGTGAGCCCCAGGGCCCTCCGAGGGTCCCCAGACCGGCCAGACTCACCATCTCGTACGGAGGCTCGTAATAAAAAGAAAAAATCAGCTTTGCAGACTGACGAGCGGGATCGATCTACGCAAGGTAGAGGAGCAGCATCTCGGCAGCGGAAAAGCCCCACGGATCGAGGACAAAATCTGGAGGAGAGGATGCTGAGGAGCAAACCGGCTGCGGGTGCAAAGACTAAACCGAGAAGAAATCGTCGAGGAATAGCACTAAAACGAAAGCTTCGGGCTAGATGGAATTTCCTGGAGAACCACCAGCAGTTTCCCATGCAAGCTCCTGACCTCGAGGGTTGCGTTAAAAAAACCAGACGTCCACCGATGCCCCGGGGAGAAGTCAGGCGACAGCATCCAGCTGGAAAAGGATCGGGGGTATTGCGAAGGAAGAGCCAGGCGATCCCAGAAATCGGGAGACGGGGATAAAAATTTCACGGAGCAGAAGGGAAGGCAACTGCTGCGGGCTGGAAGCTCGCGAGCCGGACGGCGGAGGACCTGCTGCAAGAGCTGATCGCATGGGAGCTGTGAGTCACCGACGGTGTGGTTAAGGGGGAAAAAAGAAAAAAAAAACACCAAAAAAACACCAACACCTAACTGTGGTTTGCAACCTGCGGCGCACGGACGGCTTCTTAAAAAGGCCTGCGAGAGGCAGCTAAGAAAAACCAGCCTGTTGTCAGCAGCCTCAACTGGCTCCGCAGGCAGCTGCTCCCTGCTGGAAAACCTTCAGCCATCTGCAAGTCTAAAGAGGTTGGGGAAAAAAAATAAATAAATAAAAATAAAAAAAATCCCCAGTTCCTCCCGGAAAGCCCGTGCACGCCGGGGCCGGGGGGGTGCCGCCACCGCACCGGCTCCCCTCGGTTTGGTCCCGCGCGAGATCAACCGAAAGCGAAACAGGTGTGAGGACGGGCGACCGCGGAGCCGGGAGGGGGGGAAACGAGAAAAAAAAAACACCCGAGCGGCTCTTCTGCCGCGAGCGGACAAACAGCRCGGCTTGTTTGGCTTGGCACGGCCGAGAGGGAACCCGACACTTTCCCAGCGAGGAGCCGCGCTCTCCTTTCCAGCCCGTTCGCGGTCGTGCTCAGGTTTTCCGAGCTCTTTTTCCCCCCCCGGGACGCTCGGTCCCTTGGGGTTTTTTTTTTTTGCAGGGAGTCCGGAGCAAGGGGATGCACCGCTGCCCCTTTGAGATCCGGCGCGGGAGAGGATGCGGATGCCGGGAACGCCCGTGAAGCTCCAGGCAATAGGGAGCAAAGCTTCGGCTTGCATTTCCCTAAAAAAAAATAAGGCTGCGGTATGAGCCCGATTGCCAAGGGCTGTTCCCAGGCTCAGCAATGCACGGACTTCCCGCGGGAGCAGGAAGCGCGACTCCGGCTGCTCGAGGCTCCTGTGAGCTCTGCCTCCGGCRGGATAGCCGAGGCTCCCAGAGGGGAATACCGGGCTCGGACCGCGCGGCAGGGGCGGACACCCGGCGCCGATACCGCGGCCGGGAGGAGCCGCATCGAGCAAGGGAGGAAGATGCTGCTGCCGCCTCCGGCGCGCTTGGACCACGGTTGCCACCTCTCAGCATCAGCCCCAGCGACAACACTTCAGGTCTTTTACCTGTGGATGAGAGCCAAAATTGAGCTTTTTTGGCCTTGATTCCTAGCTGGCTGTTGCAAAAAAAAAAAAAACCCTTAATTTTTCCATTAAAGAGTTATCAGGGATCGGAGCAAGTTCATCCTCTGGACCTTGCGCTGCTCCATCCAGCTTTAAGCAAGATTTATGTGACGCGCGGCAGAAACTTTCCTCGTCAGCAGAGGACACATCCAGCGTCGAATGAAAGAGCATTTTCTCTCCAAGCTGCTTGAAACTCATCCAGCCTCTGTTGCAAGCTCATCTTGTTTGGATCCATCTCTATTAAGTCGCCAGCAGATCGCGGCGCATGGGCTGCTCCCATAAAAGTGGCAGTGTTTTACCGGCGATGAATGCAGGCAATTCAGATTCCCGTCCCGTTGCGCTCCGGGTCTCTCCGGCTCCCTTTGCATCTCTTCGCCCCCGTTAAATCTTTCCTCTCTGGACCTCCGAGGTCGATGGCCGAGCGAGGTTTCATCCCTGCGGGCTTTGCCGAGTCGAGCTGGGAGGTTGGACCCGTTCCTTGGCTCGCTGCGGGTCCCTCCAGGCTGCCCTGGCACCGCCGAGGTGCCAAGCGTTGGCATCGCGAAACGGCTCCGGGTTATCGTGGCACAGAGAGAAAAAAATATATATATATATATATATATATATATAATGCAGCATGGCCTCATCTGGCAGCGTCTCGCCTTGCGTGCTGGGTGCCAGAAGAGCGTCAGGCTCCTGTGGCGAGGAGGAGGAGGAACCAAGAGGAGACCCGAAAGGCTGCCGAGATCCCTTCTCCACTGGAACGTCCTACAAGAAGGGCCGAGGGGGCTCGGCGTTAACTCTACGTTAACTATTTCTGCCCGGTTGCAACTCATTCACGTATCTGGGCGCTGTCTGTTGTCTCCGACCATCCCGGAGGGTGCTGCGACGTGTTATCCTGCTGGGAGACCTGCAGACGAGCTGGGGCAAGTTGCCCTCACCCAACAGTTCCTCCTACCCTGCTCCACCGGAGGGTACAAATCGGGGAAGAAATGCTTTCCCAGCCTCCTTCGTCCTTAGACCAGTCTTTTTTGCTACTTGTGAATTTTTGAAGGCCAAGCCCCAGAAGGTGTTGCCTACAGATACACATGGTCCAAATTTGTGGGAGAAAAAGGAAAAAAAAGGACGATTCTGGCCATGCAAACAGCCCAGAACTCCAGTAATGCGCCAGATAACACAGTTACAAAAAAGGACAAACCCGACAACTCTGCATTGCACCCTAGGGACAAGCCCAAAGGGGATAAATGCTCCGTTACCACCACATCTCCTCCAGCAAGGACACCGCGCAGTGCCTTGCTCCCGCGGCGAGACACACGCGTCTCGCAGCAGCTATTTTCCCCCCGAGAGTCGCCACAAAGCACGAGCAAGGCACAGCGCAAGCAAGACTCGGTTTTCTCATCAACGGCAAACGGCGGAAAGGATTGACGTGGCTTCGTGCCGAAGCGTCAGCCCCATTTCTGCTGGGTTCGGGAGAAGGTTATGGTGTCTCCGTCCCCAGCCTGATGCAGCAGCGTTGCAGGTTTTGCTCCTGCAAAATAGCTCATTGCCACGACCTCTTACTCCTCACGTGCCCTTGGACAATTTTTAACACCCCTCATATTTGGAAAACGGACTTTGGCCGCTTGCTTGGGTTTTCCAGGCATCTGGCAGCCTGGATGGGGCAGGAGACCACATCGAACATGGCCAAGGGGCCAATGGCCATGGTCAAGGAGACAACGGCCGTGGCCAAGGCAGCAAAGGCCATGGCCAAGGGGGACACCCCAGGGTGCGGAGACTCCCCCATGGCACACGACTCAGTCAATCCATGTTCAAGCCACCCGTGCATGCACAACGGGCCCCGCGCATCCGTGCCACGTGGGATTTACATGGGAGCAGGAGCCTTGCTCAACCCGAGAACCTGATTCTGCACAGCAAAGTGGATGCTCCGGCCTTGGAGTTTGTACCCAGCCACCAAGCTACGGCCACGGCCCCTTTCCCATCCGGAAATACCTCCCAACGGCAGCTCCCCGGCAGGAGGGGAACGACGGYGCAGGCTCCCGTCGCTGTCCCCTTGGGCGAGGGAGCAGGACGTGTCCTAGTTTGAGAGGCAGCAGGAGACTCCACGGCTCTTCCCACAACGGCCCCAGCTTATTTTTAAAGCGTGGCCTGGTTAACACGAGCAACGGCGCAATGGAGAGAGGCTGCTCTGGGGTGCTGGATTCAGGCGGCTATTTATAGACGCCAGAAGACTGGCACGGCAGGTGCTCAGCTTGGAGAAGCGCTACCAACCACGGGGGCAAAACCTCTTCTCTCCATGCGGAGGAAGAGCCCGGCTGTACCCGGTGCTGCTGAGCCACAGGAGGAGAGCACGGCATGGACGTCCTCCTTGCCACGGCGGGGTCGCCGCAAGTTTTTGCGCATTTAGCCCCAATTTCCAGGTTACCAAAGACCATAAGCACTGAGCAAACGTTCGATCGACGCTTGCCCTGCTCTCTTGGTGGCGATGCTTGAGGGTCACGGCGCAACCCGCCTTCCCATCTCACGAGGATGTCACCATGCTCAATCCCGCCCTCGCTCTGATGCCGAATCCTGATCTTGACGCTTGCCCAAGGCACGCTCAGATAGCCACCAACCCCAAACGCCTTCGGGAAGACATTCACAGCTGAAGGTTTTGTTACCCCTTCGTTAGAAGGACGCACGTTTTTCTGTGCAACTTTAGGGTTATCAACTAGGCTCCGCGTCCCAGGCTAAACCCTGGCTGTTGTCTTGGACTCAAGTATCCAATTATTTATTTGCTAGGCAACAACATGACATCTTTCCTGGCAACACTCGCAGGCTACGAGGCTGAGGGAGCAGTAATTAGTGAGGGAGGTTATGGGACTGTGAGCTCAAGCCTCCAGTTAAGAGTGGTTGAAATCCGATAAGTTTAAACTCAGCCTAACATGAGCTTGCAGCAGCAAGCTAGGAGATAACGTTGGGAGACAACCACCCCATGCTTTAGGGGGTCAGCATAGCCCCTCACCCATGCAGAAAAACTCGGAGAAGACTAACAGTCAACGGATGTAGACATGAGGGACTGCCTTGCAAGAGATTATCAAGAGCTGCACCTCGTTCGGGTGTCTCTCTCATGACTTTCCTATCTTTCCTGGAAAGAGTTCAAGGGAGGGCCATAAAAGTGGCCCAGGAGTTGGCAAACATGCCTTAGGACGGGAAAACTCAAGCTGTTCAGCTCAGAGAAAAGGTCTGGAGGTGGCTGGATCTCTCTGCTTTCTCATCTCCCAGGGCTCTTCCACCTTGCTGCCACATGTCCAGAGCAAGAGGGCAACTGGCCCGAGATCGAACCAAGACTGCTTCCAACACCGGAGCGGTTCACGTGGGGATCCACCCGGCAAAAATGACTTTGTTTTCCCCAACGTGCTCCTAAAAATAGTTCCAATGCTTTCCAATTAAGACCACAACAGCAACGTGACACCTTATCTCTCCACCTAAACACACATCTCCCCTAGGACAGTCCCTGGCGTTGCAAGGGCTGAGAGTATTTTGGCCTCCTCGGCCTTTAATTTTGTTTTCTAGCTGCTCCGACTGGTTCCTCCTGCCTCTCGGCTGGAAGTTCCTACCTCCAAGGAGAGTTGGCTGGATGATCTCCAGAGCAACAGCAAATGGGGAAGACATAGGACAAACAGCAGCATTTTAAGACCTGCACACACATACTCGGCGATGAAGAATTCAAGCCATCAAGTCTTCTTTCAAGGGAGAGTTTAAGGATGTGGACTCCGTAGAGGACCACGGTGATTCAACGCACCCTTCTGATCTTAAACACCATCCAGCCCCATGTCTCCTCTCTTTCCACGTTTGCCTTCATATGCAAGGTCTGCCACCAACACGGCTGCTGCTTCACCACAGAAATAACCGTGCCGAGGTCACGTTGCGTGAATCGGCTGCACCATCGGCTTGTAAAACACATTAACGTCTTCCTACCAGATGACTTCAAGGACCTGGATGAATTCAGTCATGTTCACGTGCAAGCAAATGCTCTTTTCCAAAGAGGAGGGCGTGCAATGAATCGCCGTGCTTTTTGCCGGCATCACAACGTGCACCGACCCCGTCCGCGATTCCTTCCAACTCAGTCTGGTTTAACATTTAACCGTTGCTCTGCTGAGTGTAGCAAACCTCCCTCCAAGAAACCAGCTTAACAGAAAAACCGCTCAGGTGCAACAGCCGCTCGTGGAGACGAGCACGTTGACGAGCCCGAGATTTAGCAGCAAAACGCTTGAGATGGCAGCAAGGGCTCGACAGAGGTAGCTTTGGGTGGAAGAGCTCAGCTGTTCCTGGAGGAGTAGTTCCTCCAGGAACACATTTCCCGCAGATTCCTACACCCCTTCCCCAAGCAACCACGCAACCAAGGCTACACTAATATCTCCGTGTCTTTGGTTTCATTACCTGGGCACTGGGGTTTCCAAACGAGCTCTCTGGGCATGGGTTGTACTACCTCCAGGCCAGGGTAGCTTAGACCAAGACGGGGACACGGATGTGACCAACAGTTGAGCAACAGTGGTAATTGCTCTTCAGAAACAGCAGTTCGTTAGAGACCTTTGTGCAAGCCTCAAACACAGTTTCCTTTTTCCATTTCTTTGCACCGCGCACAGCTGTTGGAAGCGAATGGAAACCACGCTACACCCCAAAAACCAGACATCGGTGACCTGCTCAGGGACGGGGGACACCAGCAAGTGCAAAGCAAGCAAGAATCGGACGTTCCTTCAGCTGCAGCGAAAAAAACGGTAATTTTGCGCAATTTCCGCATGYAAGTTCTCCATCTCCGGCATGCGCGCAGGAAGGTCTACCTTCCCCGGAGCCGAGTGTTGAACCACAACCACCGAGCACGGCCGCGATAGCACACTGCCGTCCGGCGCGTGCCTCCGGAGTGGCGCTCCGAGTTTTGCGCTCCATTGGAGGTGCCTATCACAGGCTCCGAGCGACCGGCGTTGCAGGTCATGCATCCTTCACCTTCTCCGATGGTCTCTCTCCATCATCTCCCTTTCTCCAGTCGCCCTGTCCCCAGTAGCCAGGTGCCCTTGTGGGTGCAGACGCTTTTCAGCAATTCATGCAAACTTGCACAACACTGCTTGAAAACGGCAATTTTTCCTTTTTTGGGGGGTGGAGGGGTGGTAGGTCCGTTTGGATCAGCGCTGCCAGGTGGAATTTCATGGGAATTTTGCAACGTTTTGCATCCACGGACTACCTGGGAAGTCTCTCGTCTTTGCACGGCAAACCAGCTCGCATCCGGCCTTTGAGCTGGACGCAACCCCGTCTTGACTCTTCTGTACCCAACGGGGTGGCCGCGACGCTGCATCCGAGCCGACACCCCCAGCGGGTGCCGCGGAGCCAGCTTGGGTGCCACCGCGCCGCTGCTCCGGCCCGCGGCTCCCGTTCCCGCGCCGGCATGATTTATCGCTTTCCAACGTACGGCAGAGCTGCCACCGCACCCTGGATGCCACTTGCATGAAGCGCTGCCGCTTTTTCCAACCGTTTCTTCCTTATCGCCGGCCGCTCCGAGGAAGCCGAGCAATTTAAGCGCCAAGCAGACTTTGCTCTTCCTAACGAAAACCACCTTTGCTCCCCTTCCTGCTCACCTCGCTCCCATCCTTGCTGGCCAAGAGGATACTCCGACTTTTCCCTGCGGCATGGGAAGAACAGCGGAGCCGGGCAGGTTTTGGGGTGAAAGCAATGCCCTGGACGGGATGGATCGAGCCGGATGAGAAGCCAGGGCGCATCGGCAGCCGGATYGAGCCGCGGCGATTCCTCACCGGTGCCCGGAAGAGCGGTCCAAAATTCGGGCGCTTTGAGGCGCCGTCCCCGCGCGGCCACCCGGCGCCTCGCTCCATCCCTGCGGCTCCTTACGTTTCCCGCGGCTCCCTCGTCCGCGGGGAAGCTCCGGCCGTGTCCGACGAGTTCAGCTTTGGCATCTCGGAGGCTGGGATGGAAGATTTTTCCGAGCCCGCAGGCTYTCTCCCAAACTTTGCCGGGTTTCCCTTTGCAGCGGTGGGAATTTGCCCAAGGAGGGGAGCGCTCCGCAGGGAAAACCAAGCCATGGCTCGGGATTGCTTTAGAAGAGGAAAGGGGATAATTTTACGCATCAGGGACCATGTCGGATGGGCACAGACCAGCCCGTGCAGGACACGAGACCTTTCCGAAGGCAGGCTGAGACCTTCAGTCCCGGCTCTCTCCCTAAAACAGCGGGATGCCCCTACGCCGCCCCAGCCTATCCCAGGCAAACACGGCTCCGAGCGTCCGCTTTGGGGCTCGACTCCGGGCTCGAGTGGGCTCTTGAGTTTCGTTCCAGCGGCAGAAAGAAAGTGGGGAAAAAAAATAAATAATGAAAAACAAACCCAAAAGCAACAGCGCGCGGACAACGGAGCCGGGGATGGGATCTCCGAGCAGCGGGCTCGGCTTTTCCCGGGAACGCCGTCGACTCGAAGAGCAAGCGCCTCAACGGGGCTCGGAGGGAGGAATCACTCTTGGTCCGGGATGGTGATTCGTGCCAGTCGAAGAAGGGGGGAAGGGAAGAGGGATGGAGAGGGGACCCGGAAGAAGGGATTAAAACGGGGAGGAAAAAGAAGAAGGAAAAAAAAAAGGTGGAGGAACAAAAGGCCAACGGAGGTGGCACAAAGGCCGAGCCGCAGCCCCTGCCGCACGCAGTCCATCTCCGGTATTGTCCGCGCTGTCAGACCCGTATAAATTAAACGGAGACGCCGCGAGCGCCTCCCCTGCCTCCTCTCCACGGCAGCTGCTTCGTCTTCCCGAACGGGAAGTTTTTCCCCCTCTCCCGGAGTTGCTTTTTTTTTTCCCCCCGGCTTTCCAGGCCGCCTCGGTGCCCATCGCTACCCCGAGCATCCTTTGGAGACCTCGATGGACCAGGTCCMCCACGCGGGAGGATTTTGGAGGGGGTTGTTTCCTCCTCTTCCCGCCGTGCCTAGAAACCCCAATCCCGCACGGATCTGGTATTCAGCCGGGCCTTTCGCAGGGCCTCCCGAAAAGACACGGTGCATTTATCCGCTCGCTCCCGTCCTAAAAGGAAACCCGCCTTCCGCTCTTCCCRAGCGCGGGGAGAAACGACCCCCAAAATTAAACGGAGCGCGAGACTTCCCTGCTGCAACAAGCGAGCAAAATTGCCGCAAAAAACATCCGAAACGGGAATAAGCGACGCGGCACTGGGGTTTCACCGCTGTCGGCACAYGACACGACTCCGGGATGCCAAAGCCGTGCGGATCCCGCGCTTTCGAGCTCCTGCTGGGCTGCCCGGTGCAGGTCACTAAAGCGATTTGGGGATAAAAATGACCTTTTTTAACCGGAGCGCGAGAGCTGCTGCTTCCCCCAGGCTGCAAAGGGGCGATTTAGCCCCAAAAATCGAACTTTCTTCCAGGTGGCTTGACGTCCCCTTGTGCCGGGTCCCAACCTGACCCCGTTCTTCCCGTCCCCCAAATATTTGTCCCGGTCTTGTGCTGCTTATTCGACTCCCTCCAAGCTCTTCCCAATCTCACTTCCGGTCCTGGCTCCCACATCGTCCCCAAAACGCACCGTTCCGGATGTTTTCACCCCAATTTCAAGTGATGTCCACATAGACGACGGCCGGCCGTGTCCTGAGCGAGTTCTTGGTTGCAAAGACCAACCCAAGCGACCGAAGTTGGGCAACCTCGGAGGCAACACCACCGCCCTCTCCGGCGACACTTCCAGCCCACGGCTTTGCCACCGCGGCGTCCCCGTTGGCCAACACCCCTGCAATGGGGACCACGGAGCAGGACGAGCCACGCCGGGGACCTCGCGGCACCACGCACTGAGGTGGACATCCGCAGAGGAGGAGATGTCTGCGTCACAGCGGGACGTCCCCACATCGAGCACCTGGTGGCACCCC
>NW_020451288.1:154419-163785 GCF_003343035.1 Apteryx rowi
CACCACCTGCTGTGACACCCCCAGAACAGAACATCCCTACGTTGGGGACCTGGTGACACCCCCAGAGCAGGATGTCCCTGCATCGGGGACCTGGTGGCACCACACACTGCTGTGACACCTCCATAACAGAACGTCCCTGCACTGGGGACCTGGTGGCACCACCTGCTGTGACACCCCCAGAGCACGACGTCCCCACCTCGGGGGACCCGGCGGCACCGCGAACCGCTGCGGCGCTCCCAAACGCAGCACGATCCCGCGCCGGCCGGGGTGGCGGAGACGGAGGGGGACGGACGGGACGGGAGCGGGCGCTGTCCCCTGCCACCCCAAGGTGCCACCCCACGACGCGTGGCCGGGTGCTCCCGCTCCCGGCGCCCGCCTCCGGCATCGCTCACCTCCGGGCGAACGCTCCRGCCGCCCGCTCCGAGCCCCCACCGCCAGCTCCGCCTGCCCTCCGGCCATACCCGCTCCGATGCCTCCGGAGGGAGGAGGAGGAGGAGGAAGGGGGGGGGGTTTCCTCCGCTCCGCATCCCGCGTCGGGGCCGATAAAACTTCCCTGCCCTCCGGCAAGCCGGCGGGGAGCTGTTAAAAATGCAGCGCGGAGATAAAACCGCTTTGGGATTCAGACCTCCGGGGCGGCGCCGAGCGCCGTTCCCGCGGGAAAGCCGGGCACGAAAGGGCCGAGGACGAGAGCGGCGCCAGCCGCTTTGCGGCCGGAAAACTTGGATTACACCCGCTAACTATCCCGATTGCTTCGGGAGCCCCCTTCCCGAGCCCAGCGGCCCGGCAAATCCCGGCCGAAAGCCGGCTGCGGCTTCGAACGCCCTGGCAAGAAGCAGGGAAGGGAGTCAAGGCTGCGGGAAGACTTGGGAAAGGTTCCCGTCGGAAGCGGCATCAAGCCAGCCCCAAGCCCAGGGATGAGGGGGGGATTCCCACTCYGCTCGCTTACAGGCGGCGCATCCAGCTGCTTGGGGATGCGGGAAGGGCTCCGGCGGGGAGCAATCCAGTGGGTGTCTCCAGAGGATGGGAATTCCCAGGTGGCTCCGCCGCTCTGCGCTGGCTCCAAGCTCAGCCTGGCACAAGGAGGCAGCTGCCCGAGCGCTCCGCTGGGAACGAGCCCCCACCAGCGGGCTTTGGGCTGCATCCGCTCCGGAGCCTCATCCCAGCTCCTTCGGCCGCTTCCCATCGAGCTGGCACCCAGGCAAGGACAACATGGCGATTCCTAAAGCTCCTCCGGCTCCTTTCCTGCTCYGCCATCCTCCAGGAGTCCCAGGAGGGGGGTTTCCAGCTGTGCAGCTGCTTTTCCTCCCGCGATCCGCCGGCGYGGGGAATTAGCTCGACGCGGATGAGCCGACGGAGCCGGGAGCTTGGGCAAGAGGAGACGGAGAGGGGGAAAAAAAAGGCAGCGCCGTTCCTGGCTCCAGGCATCCGGAGCACGTCGCCTCGAAAAGAGCCGGCAGCAACCGGCCGCTGAGTCCCGCTCGGAGTCTCGCCGGACTCGCCGCTCCGGAGGGAGCGAGCTCCCTGCAGAAACGAGCTCCTTTTTCCGGCAAAGCCCAAAGCCGGGTGCAGCGGGGAACCTCCCCTCCGAAAGCAGCCGCCGGCCGGAGACGCGGAGCCGGCGATCCGGCTGCCCGCCGCTTGCCGACCTCTCCGCGACGAGCACGGACTTTGCCCGAATCCCAAAAAAAAAACAAAACAACAAAACCACCACCCTGCCGCAGCTGCCAAAGCCGCCTCCGGCTTCGCGCCGGCTCCTGGCTCCGGGCCCTTTCCCGCGCGCCTCCAGCACTGGGAGATTTTTGCACGGCTCCAGGCTACGTTTCTCTGCCTGCGCCATCCGTTTTTTCCCGGGCACGCCGGAGCCAAGCGGCGCCGCTCACGGGAATCCCGAGACCCGCGCTTCCCGCGAAGGTGGAATCGCCTCCAGCGGAGCGGCGAGGCTTTTGCGGCCGGCATATTCCTCTGCTGGAATGAGATTCCCCCCTCTCCGGTTTCCAGCAGCCGGGAGGAAAACCACGGAGCACTAAAACATCCTGCCGAGGCGCCAGGCTGCGATCCCTAAACTTCCCGCGGGATCCCCCGCTGCACCCGACCTTTAAATCTTCCTTTTCCCAGGCTTTTTCCCCCCGACACTGGGGATGAAACAACCCCGCGAGCCGACGGGGATGCACCGTCGCCCTTCCCCACCGAGGCGGATAAGAGCGGGACTGGCTCTTCCCTGCAAAGCGCTGGCGGATAAGGTTTGCACCCGAACGCCGCCACCGGTAAACTTGCCGCGGGAAACGGCCGGAGCCCGAAATTCAGCAGCTGCTCCCGCTCCCGCTTATCCTGCTCCCGCTCATCCCGCTCCCCTTAATTAAGGGTGCAAATAAACTCGCCGCCGGCCAAGTCCTCGCCGGGAGCGGATGAGAAGCGGGAAAAGGAGGTCGGTTCCCGCACGGACGTTACCAGCGGGACGTTGGACGCAGCCGGCACCAGGCAGCACCGAGTCGGAGCAGCGCCGCGTCTCCGGGGAAGGAAGCGCCGAGGGGATTTCGGCGAGGTTCCCGCGGCCGCCGGCGATACCGAAACGGGATTTGCCTTGCAAAGCGGCTCCGGCAAACCGGCGGCATCGGGATGCGGCGCCGGCAGAGCGAAGCCGAGCCTGGACCTCGAGCTGTGGTGCCGAGGAAGGCTCTTCCTGGCACGCTGCCGAGGATGCCGAGGGAGGAAGGCCCGTGCCGGGCGGCAACGCGCCCCGCGGTGAGACGGGAAGAGGAACCGGGTGCCGGCGGCAGGAAGGAAGTCGGTGCCGCGCGGCTGCTCCGGTGCGAGCCGAGCGCCCGCCAGAGCGGCTCCGGGTCCGGCTTGCCCGCCTCCGACATCCCGCCAGGATCCCGCCACGCTGCCCAGAGCGGGAAAAACAACCCAGCAAAGCAGGGAGGCCGGAAGGTCTCCGCCGGCGGATGCTTTCGGAGGCCGGCGGCGTGCCGAGATCCTGGTCCGCCCCGCTATCCATCACGGAGCTCGTTACGGGTTTTTCCCATGGGAAAAGCTCCAGGAAAGGACGTCGACGGCGTCGACGCGAGGGCGCTTGTCGCGCTAACGAACGTCTCTGCTGAGAAAGGCGGGAAGCGGATATTAAGGAGGATCTTAGGAAGGAGAAGATTTCCCGGGCCGGTGCCTGTCTCTGCTCCTAGCACGGAGCCAAACACACGGAGCAAGAGCTCCCTGCTGCAGAAGGGGAAGGAAACGAGTACTTGGGATGGGAATTTGGGGGGAAAAACGGGAGACGGCGGGAGCCGCGCGGCGTCTCCCTGCAAAAGCCGGAGCGTCGGCACAGAGAGTCCTGCTGGCGTCGTTCCTGCCGGAATCCCGACCCCAAAATCCCGCGCGTTGGAGGGCCCGGAGGACGCGCCACGAAACAAGGCGGCACGAGCGTCCGGCCGGAGCGTCAGCCGAAGCCACCGGGGTTTTGGGAGCCGCTGCTCCGGGAGCGGGTAGCCCCACGTGCAGCGAGGGACCTCGGAAGATCCGTGGGATTTTCGCGCTGTCGTCGGATTTTTGCATCCCTGTCTGTGGTGCTGAACACTGGGACACCGCGGCGGAGATCCCGGCCCAGCAATTCCTTCCGCTTTCCCGTTTTCCCCCCACTACCTGCTGCCGCGTTTCCCACCGCGGCTCCCAAGCACTCATGTTCATGGCAAAATCCCTCCGGAAGCGGAGAAACCAAACGCGCGGCCGCCGGAAACCGCACGTGCCCCGGGCAGCACGAGGAGCCGGGAAACACCGGCTTTTTCTCCAGCCCTTTCGGCAGGGACCACGGAGCCGGAGAAACCGCACGGAGATCCCACCAGGCCAACGTTCCGAGAGCTCCGGAAGCACACGCGGAAAGGGCGAGCGAGAGGCTCCCGGGAAGCCGATCAAACGGGACCCGGGGGGGGGGGGGAAATGGGATGGGACGGACCTCGGCATCCGCGCGGGAACCCACCTGCCGTGTCGCGGGCTTCCGGCGCCACGTCGGGTTCCCGGCGGGCGAGCGGCGGGAAGGCGGCCGGATCCTCCTCCGGGGCGCCCGCCTCGGCGCCTCGGCTCATCGCCGGCTCCGATCCCGCTTCCGCCGCCGTCCCAGACGGAGCCGGGCTTTCCCGAGGCGCTTTCGCATCGCGGACAAAAGCGGCTCCGCGCTCTTCGCCTTGGGGGCACTCGACGGCGGCGAAAGGCTCCTTGTTCGGCTCCGGAGCCGTCGGCACGGCTCGGCCTCCGTCTCCCCGGCGTTCCCGCTGTTGCTCCGATAGAGCGGGGACAGTTTTCTCCATCCCTCGCCGATTGTGCTGCGTCACTCGCAAGAAAACACCGCGCCGGCACTCGGGAAGGTTGGCAGCCGGGGACTGCCGGAAAAATCTAGGAGAAACACAGATAAGAGGGGAAAAAAAAAAATTAGAGGAGCGCGGATTTCTTCTGAGGAGATCCTGAACGCGTCCGCTCCGAGACACATCCAAGAGGGACCGGTACGGAGAGCGGAGAGTGGGACCGGTACGGAGAGCGGCTCCTCGAGTGCCTCGAAACCAAGAGTTTCCCATCCTGGGATCCGATCGCCGGTGCCGGGACCGGACTGAGCAACCCTTATCCATCCCCTGCTACATTCCCGCATGGATCGGGGCGGTGGCAAAGCGAGTCGCTCGCTCGCCGACCCTTAATTCCGCTTCCTCGCCCCGAATCCCCGCGACGCGCTCCGGGAAAGCTCAGGATTSAGCTCCCCCTCCCTCCAAAACCTCCCGGCTTCCAAGTGCTCCGGCGCCACCAGGCTCAAAGCCGGATCGCGGGCTCATCCCGGCCGCAAGCACAGACCGCCGGGACGGAGCCAGGAGTTGAAGCAGAAACCTGCCCGGATGGGACCATCCTCTGCCCCAGAGCTGAAGAAACCTTCTCCTCCCGCCCACCGCCACCATCCCTGCGACACAAGTCGGAAAAATTCCATAATATTCACTCGGATGAGCTCAACCAGCCCAGTCGGAGCAACAACTTAGCGGCAAAAGCTGCTGGAGGATCTCCGAAGGGTTTGACCGGGATCGTTGCAAGAGAGACGTCAACCGTGGTGGCAACCACGCCGGAGGCGACCATTGCCCTAATCCGCTCTCCCGCCGGATCCGGGATGGCGAGACGGGAGCAGCCGCCAAAAAAAACACCTTCCCGAAAGCCTTTCCGCGCCTCCCCGATGCTGCCGAGACATAAGCGGAAAGGACGAAGCGGTGGAGAAAAAAAAACGGGATATTTCTAGGAGCTCCGGTAGGATGGTGGGGCCGACAAGCCGGTTCCCATCCCGCTCCCTCGATCCGGGTGGGAAGAAAAGAATAAATAAAGAGGGAATAGGAGCTAAAAAGCCGGAGCTTATCAGCTAGCCGGAGGAGAACGGCAACGGGAGGAGAATCCGGAGGAGCTAAATTTACCCAGGAGGCGAGGAAGGAGAAGGCGCGGGAGACTATAAATACCTCCAAGGTAACAATGCAGACGGAGAGGGAATCGTTCCCGCTCTCCGATTGCCCGCCTGGAGCCCCGGGGCACGAGGAAGACGAGCCCARGAAGGGAAACACCCAAAGCCCAGCCGGAGCCGGGAGCCGGAGCCGGGGAGGGGGGGAAAAAAAAAAGAAGGGAGGAATCCGCCTTCGGGGTCTCCCTGCTCTCGCTCCGAGAGATCCGTTGCTGGCTTTTTCCCAAGGGACCTGCGGGTTTCGGGAGCAGCGCCGTCGCCCCGAATCGTTCGTTAAGGCTTTTCCGTGCCTTTTTGCAAGCCGGAGCCTTCCCAAGGATTTTTTTCCCCCGCCCTGCTGCCACCCAACGAGGGCTGGGACGCGGGATTTTTTCCCGCCGCCCGGCTGGGGACGGAGCACATCCCGGCACCGGGGTTCGGACACAGCGCTTGGGATGAGTTTTTCCCCCCTCCGTGCGCACGAGGAAGCGGTCTCCGGCTATCCTGGCAAATGGGGCTCCGAGCACGTCCGATCCGAGCCCGGCTTCAACGCGGGAGCGCTGTCTCCGTGTGCAGGCGCCTTGCTCGCGCCTTCCTTTCCTTCCTCCCATTTCGGCTCGCGAGCCGGATCGGCAGGGACCAACCGCCGCCTCCGTCGCGGGCTTTTCCCTTTCCGCCGTCTCCCATCCCGTCACCATGGCTCTGGGCAGCTCATCCGGCATCCCGGGAACGCAGCGGCGCAGGAAGGAGCGAGAAGCAGAGCTCGGAAAGCAGAGGCAGCATCAGCATGGGAATTCCTCCGGCCGGAGCAGGACCGGGCTGCTCGACCTCRGCACGGAGGAGCAGGAAAAGCCAAAATTCAAATAAAATCCCACCTCTTATTCCAAGAGGAGGCTTCAGTTTCATCCGGGCGGCCGCGGAACGGCTCCGACGGCTCCCAAAGCCGCCCGGYGCCTCTTTGCCGGCGGCTCCCAACCGGCGTCGGAGCGAGCCCGGCGGGGCTGCTGTCGCTAGCGCATCCCACGGACCAGCTGCTCCGCCGCCAGCTGGAGGCCGGGAAAAGCCCGGCTCCGACTCCGCCACCGACTCCGGAGCCTCCCAAAAAAAAAAACCCGCRTCCGCTCCGGCTCAGCTCCGACGGAGGAGGAACGTTAAGACCGGCGGCGACGGGACCCTCGTTTAGCCAAGCGGGAAAAAAGGCTTTTCCCAAAGCTTTTCCAGCTTTTTCTCTTTCTAATCCCAGCTTTTGGGAAACTGGGCAGTAGCCTGGCGCAGCCGGGAGAGATCCCGGCCTTCCTTCCCATCGGCATGCCGAGGTTTCGGCRCAGGGAGAAGCCCTGGGGGCTGCGATTAAAAAAATACAATTAAATAAATAGAAATAACCACGTTTYGCACCGGATTGGGATAATCCGGCAATGCCCGGTGTGCTGGATGGGGGGGGCGGAAAAAAGCCGGGAGCGACGAGCCCTTCCCGCGGCATCCCGGCGCTAACCGAGCGGGACACGATGCTCCGAAACCGCGTCGCTTTTTTGGGGCGGAACAGGCTTAATTCGAGCAGATTTGGGGCCGAACGAGTCCAACCCCCCCCCGGCGTCTCCGCGTGCGGGAGCTGCCGGATCCCTTTTCCCACCCCCCCATGCTTCCCCATTCGGGCGACAACTGACTCCGGCAAAGCCGGATCATCCGGAGGCATCGATGCTGGGGGGGAACGCCGCGTTCCCCCCCCCTTTTCCCAGCGGATTCCCCCCAAAAAATGGGATTTTGGGGAGAAACGGCCCGCGGGGGAAAAGGCTCCTTCGGCATCGTGCTCCGCCGGACGGCGAGGACGTTCCCCCCCCGGCTCCGACCGGGAGCTTCCCGACCATCCCGACTCCTTCCTTTTCCAACACCCGCTTTTTTGGGTGGCTTTTCCCCAAAAAAATAAAGAAACTGGGATGCCGCGGGCCTCCCCCTTCCTCCGCATCCCACCGCGCTCCTCCTCCGCGGCGGAAAAAAACCCCACGGGCGCGGAGCTGCTGCTCCTGCCTTAAAAAACAGCCGTCGGAGAGGGAAAAGGAAAAGGGGGGGAAAAAAAAAAAAAAAGTGTTTTCCCACGGGAAAAGCCGAGGGAAAAGCCGTGCCTTACCGGCGCGCCGAGCCGAGGAGCAGCCGCTCATGTCAAGCGGAGGAGCCGGAGTGCGGCCACCCTTCCCCCAGCCCATCGCCCCAGAGCCATGGGAAGGCGGAGCGGGATTCGGGACGATTTAAATGCAAAAACGGTTAAGTGGGGACAATTGCTTCCTTCCCTGGAAAGCCAGGGAAAGGGGGATCGGTGCCGGGAGCCGGAAAACTCCAGCTCGCAAAAGCGCCGGCGTCTCCCGGAGTCGTTTATAGCCTCTTGCTCCGGGTGAAAAGAAAAGGGGGGGGGGGATTCCCGAAGGATGGAAAAGCCACACGTGCTCCCGCTTCTCGGCTGGGGTCGTTTCCGAGCTGGGAAAAGCCACATCGGAGCCGGGAAAAGCTTCGCAACATGTTGGCTCGGCGCGTGGGTCCGTTTTTCCCTTTTTTTTTCCCCCCCCTCTCCGTCAAGGAGGGATGCAGGGGAAAAAGGGAAGCGGGAGGACAGTGCCGGATCTCGCTCTGTTTTTTCCGGGCTCGGCGCGGCTTCACGTGCCGAAGAAGGAAAAATCCGCTCTCCGTCGGCGAGGATCGCAAAGGGGAGCCGTCGTGCCGGAATCGGATCCGGGAGGAATCCGGCGGAGCTCCCGTGGCGGCGGAGCTGCTCCGCAAGCGGGCCGAGCTGGGATCCCGCAAGATTCCCATCCGYGTCCCAAGCAAGCGCCCGAACAGCGGGAAACTTCCTCCAAAGCCACGTTAACGGGAACATTGAGCGGAAAAGGGGCTTTTTTTTCCTTCCTCTCCGCATAGAGCTGGAACGATCCGCCAGGAAGCTGGTGCTTCGCTTCTGAATCCATGGCGGCGAGGCGAATCCGGCGCCGAGTGTTCGGCTCCGTGGGGCTCCRTCGGTGTTCGGATTATCCAGGCTTTGCCGGGATCCCTTGGGAATTCAGCTCCGGGGTGCTGCACGCCGATGGATTCGCTGCAGATGGCGATGGCGGCTGGGGGGGGGTTTCTCCTCCGGAGAGCGGCAGCGGGATGAGCGGGATGGGAAGGGCCAGTCCGGCGGGAAAAGCGAGGGTAGGGAGCTACACCCAGAGCGAGGTCCTCCAACACCGTCACGCCACAACGCACACCGGCACGAGCCCAATCCGGTGTCCCCAGGCCCTTTCTGGAGCCGCTTCCGTTAAATACAGGGATGCGGCCGACCTCGAGCTGGGCTCGGAGCAGCCGGAACGGCCGCTCCAAGAGAGCAGCGGAGACGCCAGCGCCTCGGTATCCCGCGCGGCAATCCGGGCGCAGTTGTTCCGGCAACCTGCCGGGTGACGACGGAGGCTCCGACCCGCTTTTCCCCCCCCTCCCTTCTCCATCACGGAGAAGCTCGGGAAGAGGAAAAGCGCCCGGCTCCAAAGCCCRGCACGGCCTCACGCGCCAACGGATCATCCCTACCTGCCGCCAAAACCTCCGGCTCTGCCGCCAGCTCCCCCCCGGCACGGGCACGGAAGCGCGCAGAGACCCGGCAACTCGTCAYGCTCACGGGCAAGACGAACCGGAGCGGCCGGGAAAGACGCCGGAGCTGGAAAAGTCGCCGCGACTCGGAACGGTGGGAACGGCGCCGGAGCTGGAGCAGTGGAGAGAAATGCCGAGGGGAAGCGTTAGTGCGGGTCCGGGGGGGGCTGGCTCCTTCCAGCCCGGACGCCTGGGCCCCTGCTCGCCCCGCGGCCGTCCCGGCTCCTTCCAGCCCGGACGCCTGGGCCCCTGCTCACCCCACGGCCGTCCCGGCTCCTTCCAGCCCGGACGCCTGGGCCCCTGCTCGCCCC
>NW_020451288.1:165165-168779 GCF_003343035.1 Apteryx rowi
GAGGGGGAGGGGGGGCGCAGCGGTGCCGGGCGACCTTCCAGACGGGAGGGGGAGCGCGAGGGCGGCGCGGCCCCTTACGTCATCGCGGCGCGACGGCGCCTGGCTGCCGCCATCTTAGGGGCGGCTGAGGGGGAAGGTCCCCATCCCCGGCCCGGCGGTGGGGTGGCCCCGGGGCCACGCGACCCTGCCGTGGGGTCCCCGTGGCCCTGCCATCCTCGACCCTGCTCCAGGGTCCCCAAGGCCCTGCCCTATGGTCCTGCCTTGTATCTCCGTGGTCCTGTCCTGGTCCTGCCCCATGGTCCTGCTCCAGGGTCCCCATGGTCCTGTCCTGGTCCTGCCCCATGGTCCTGCTCCAGGGTCCCCATGGTCCTGTCCTGGTCCTGCCCCATGGTCCTGCTCCAGGGTCTCCATGGTCCTACCTTGGTCCTGCCCCATGGTCCTGCTCTGGGGTCCCCATGGTCCTGTCCTGGTCCTGCCCCATGGTCCTGCTCTGGGGTCCCCATGGTCCTGCCTTGGTCCTGTCCCGGTCCTGCCCCATGGTCCTGCCTTGTATCTCCATGGTCCCGCCCTATGGTCCTGCTCTGGGTCCCTATGGCCCTTCCCCAAGTCCCCATGGCCCTGCCATCCCTAGCTTTGCTCTGGGGTCCCCATGACTCTTCTCTCATCCTGTCCCATGGTCCTGCCCTGGTCTTGCCCCATGGTCCTGCCTTGTATCTCCATGGTCCTGTCCTGGTCCTGCCCCATGGTCCTGCTCTGGGTCCCCATAACCCTGCCTGAGGTCCCCATGGCCAAGGCATCTCCGATCCTGCCCCAGGTCCCCATGACCCTTCCCTGGTCCTGCCCCATGGCCCTGTGCTGGGTCCCCATGACCCTGCCATCCCTCTCCCTGCCCTGGCGTCCCCGTGGCCTTTGCCCGGGGTCCCCACAGCTAAGGCATCCCCGTCCCTTCCCCAGGTCTCTGCCACCCCCAGGTCCTCATGGCCCTGCCACCTCTGTCCCTTTCCGGTTCTCCAGGTCCCCCTGGCCCTGCCGGTTGTGCCCCTGGCTTTGGTGTTTCTCTCCCTCAGAGCAGGGGGGACTCGACCACCCCTCCGGGGTCCCTGCAGCCCAGAGATGAGCCTGCAGGTCTCGGTCACCCCCGCACGGTGCCCCTCGCTGCTCTGGGGCAGTGCAGGACGCCAAGGAGCCGAGGGGTGACGGTCCCCTGCCCTCACCGGGTGACTCTGGCTCCGCTTATCCCCTCGGTGACTCCATTTGAGGGCTTAGCGGTGGGATTTTTCAGCGGTCTCTGACTTTTGCCAGCCAGGCACAAAAGCCACCAGCTCAATGAATGTCCTCAGCTCTTGCCCGGTGGCCCCAGAAGTGTTTACATGGGACACGATGGGCTTGGGGACAAGGGGCCTGCAGCGGTGGCAGGACACAACCAGCACCTTATTGCAGCAACACCGACACTTTATTGCCTGGGGACAGGAGATCCCATGAGATGGGGGTTAAAGAGCCCTTGGAAAGGCCCAGGAAGAGGCAGCTCCGGGTGCTGGCGAAGGTGACAGCGGGTGCTAGGCCACCGACGGGCAATGGGGACGCGGTGGGGACCAAGGGGGATGAAGGGAGCAGAGCCGTGCCGGCTCCAGAGCCGGGACCGTGTCACACGCTGGTGGCCTGGGCATCRTCGCCGTTCTCGTCCCGGCTCAGCACCAGCGCCCGGCGTGCCGTCCTGCCGGGGTGGCCCAGGAGCTGGGCGATGGCGCCGCGCAGCTCCCCGTGCTCCCGCTCCAGCGCTGACAGCCGGCTCTCCTGCGAAGCCACCGCGTCAGCCCCTCGCCCGGCTCTGCCCGTGCCCGGGGCGAGACACCTCCCCGCCTCCCGGCTCTTACCAGCGCTCTGCCCTTCTCCTCGCTGGCCTTCAGCCTCTCCAGGTCCTTCTTGCGGGTGCCCTCAGCAGATGTTAACCTAGAGCAGACCAAGATCTACCAAGATCCCAACCCGCAGCTTGCAGTCCTGGTGTCATCGTCACCGGGTGCCCGGAGTTGGGTGCATGGTGCAGATCCCATCATCAGTGGGTGCCCAGATTTGGGTGCATGGTGCAGACCCCACCATTGCTGGGTGTCCAGAGTTGGGTGCATGGTGCAGACCCCATCATCAGCAGGTGCCCAGATTTGGGTGCATGGTGCAGACCCCACCATCACTGGGTGCCCAGATTTGGGTGCANGGTGCCCAGATTTGGGTGCATGGTGCAGACCCCATCGTCACCAGGTGCCCAGAGTTGGGTGCATGGTGCAGACCCCATCATCAGTGGGTGCCCAGAGTTGGGTGCATGGTGCAGACCCCACCATCACCAGGTGCCCAGAGTTGGGTGCCCCGCACAACCCCCCACGGCGCTGGGACTTCCCGGGGCCACCACGTCCCCCACGGTCCCTACCTGGCGCCTAGATTGGCCAAGCGAGCGTTGGCCTCCTCCAGCTGCTGCTGGAGATGCTCAAGCTGCTCGCGGTGCTGAGCCTGCTCCTGCCGCAGGCCGCGGTGCTGAGCCTCCGCCGCGTCCACCCGGGCCTCGGCCTCCCGCTGCCTCTCCCGGCTCTCGGCCACCTCCTTCCGCAGTGCCTCGATGAGCCGCCCGTGCTGGAGAGACGAGCGTGAACGGCGGCGCCCGCCGGCACCCGCCGCCCGCGGAGGGCACCCGGAGAGGCGATGCCGGCGTTACCTTCTCCAGCGGCCGCATGGCGTAGAGCTCGCTCGGCCCCGCCGCCGCCGCCTCCTCCGCGTAGCGCTGCCACGGCACCGTGGACTTGCGGGGCAGCGACGCCGACGGCCGCAGCTTGGAGCGGCCCTAGGAAGGGCAGCGCTCGTCACAGCCCGCCCGGTTCGGCCGCCCTCGGGCGCGCGTCGGCTCGGCGGCGCTCCCTTACCGGGGCGTCGCGGGGGACGGAGGCGCCCGAGGCGACGTCCTCGCCCGGCAGCTCGGCCACGTGCTCGGCGCTGCTCTGCTTGCGCAGGCGCCGGGCGGCTTTGCTCTGCGCCGGCACGCTCTGGGTGCGCTGCACGTTCCTGCGTTCCCGGGACGGCCGTGGAGACGGTTCCGGCGYCGGCTCCGGTTCCGGTCCGTCTTCCCGGCTCCGGACCCGGCGGATGCTGATGAGCGACTGGCTCTTGATGAGGGGGCTGTGCTTGCTCAGGTCCCGCGGCGGCACGAAGCCCGGCTTGGAGGCTTCTGCCGAGCTGCACGGGGAGGTGGAGGGTGGCACGGATGGGCATCGGGTGGGGAACGGACCCAGGTGGGACCAGAACCATCCCCTGAAGCCAACCGGGACCAGAACCATCCTCTGAACCCAAATGGGACCAGAGTCACCCCAAATCCAGCCAGGACCAGAACCATCCCCTGAACCCAAATGGGACCAGAATCACCCCAAATCCAGCCAGGACCAGAACCATCCCCTGAATCCACCTAGGACCAGAATTACCCCAAATCCAGCCAGGACCAGAACCATCCCCTGAACCCAAATGGGACCAGAGTCACCCCAGATCCAGCCAGGACCAGAACCATCCCCTGAACCCGAATGGGACCAGAATCACCCCAAATCCAGCCAGGACCAGAACCATCCCCTGAACCCCAATGA
>NW_020451288.1:168929-172596 GCF_003343035.1 Apteryx rowi
TCACCCCAAATCCAGCCAGGACCAGAACCATCCCCTGAACCCCAATGAGACCAGAGTCACCCCAAATCCAGCCAGGACCAGAACCATCCTCTGAACCCACCTGGGACCAGAACCATCCCCAAACCCATCCTGGTGTCACCTGTACTCAAGCCCCTCCAGACTGCCCTGTCCCTGCCCATCCCTCAGCCCTGCGTGTCTCCCCCACTGGTACCTTCGCTCCGTGGTGGAGCTGAGCCGGACGGAGACGGGGACGGGGGTGCCCTCCCTGATGGCGGTGAGGATGGTGGGCAGTGGCTCCAGCTCCTCCTGCGTGGCCTGCCAGGGCGAGACAGGGCTGTTATGGGGCTGGCAGGTGGCCATGAAGTGGGCACCATCTGTGGCAGTGGGTGCCCAGCTCTGCACATGAGGAAGAGGAGCCAGCTGGTCTCGCTGGCCACCCCTGAGGACATGCGGGATCAGGTGGCACCTGGTCCAGGCTGGAGAAAATGTCGCAGAGCAGGAGATGGAGAGTGGCGAGCTCCAGGGCCAGGTCCACATAGCCGTCATAAGTGGCCATGTGGGCGCTGCTCTCAGGGTTGGCCACGCTCTGCAGGAAGGCCATCATGGTGCTCCAGTTGTGCTCCAGGAACTCGTTCATGAAGCCCATGTAGGCCTCCTTCTCACCAAACCTGGGGACCACGGTGTTTGGTCACCCGTGGCCAGGCCACGGGCCAAGGTGCTGCCACAGCCATGGGCCGAGCCACCACCACGACCACGGGCCAAGCCACTTCCATGACCACGGGCCAAGGCACTGCCATGTCCTTGGGCCAGCCACCACCATGCCCACAGGCCAGGCCACCACAAGTCACACACGAGGCTCTGCTGGTGAGAACATGCCAGCTTCATGCATGGAGTGGAGAAGTCCTCTGCTGCCCCATGGACGGTTCATGGCATGTAGGGGACATCCCTGCTGCCCCATAGTGTGAAGTGGACGTTCTTGCTGCCTGATGGTATGTGGGGGAAGTCCCTCCTGCACCATGGGATGTAGGGGACGTCCCTGCTGTCCCCTGGTACACAGGGGATGTCCCTGCTGCCCCATGACATGTAGGGGACATCCCTGCTGCTGCATGGTGTGTAGGGGATATCCCTACTGCTCCGTGGAGTGTAGAGGACACCCTTGCTGCCCCATGAGGCATAGGAGAAGTCACCGATGCTCCATGGCACATCGGGGACATCTCGCCTGCCCCATGGCACATAGGGGACATCCTTGCTGTCCCGTGGTGGTCTATGGCGTGCCCAGCCCCGCTGCGGCAGGCACAGCGGGTGTCCCCTCCCCACCGGTGCCGTGCTGGGACGTACGTGGTGAAGTTGGCCAGGTTCTGGATGACCTTGGCCACGAGGGTGAGGGTGCGAGCGGTGGCCTCGCTCGGGTACTCCTGGATGAGGCCGAAGAGGCTGGGCGACATGACRGCGGGGCACAGGAACCGCAGGAAGAGGGAGGCCGAGACCAGGCGCTGCCCGATGCCCTCCTTGCCCCGCGCCACGCACTCCTCCTGCCACGCCGCGAAGATCTCGCCCAGCTCCGCCGGGAAAGCGCTGTGGGGAGCGAAGCCACRAGGGGTGCCGGGATGGCGGGCGTCCCCGGAGACCCTCCATGCACCGTGGTGCCCACCGTGCCGTGTTGTGTCCATGCCCATCCTTGTGCCTCTCCCTATGCCTGTCCCCAGGTCCTTCCTGGTGCTGGTGTGTGCCCTCATGCCCGTCCCAGCGCTGGTGCCCATCCGCAAATCCATCCCCGTGCTGGTGTCTGTCCCCAACCCTGTCCCTCTGCCCATTCTGGTCATGGTTCTTGTCCCTCGGCTCATCCCTGTGCCTGTCCCCAAGCCCATYCCCAAGCCCGTCCTGGTGCCAGTGCCCATCCCCATGACCACCGGGTGTCCATCCCCAACACCATCCCCATGCCGGTCCCATTGCCTGTCCCCGTGCCTGACCCCCATACCCCCGTAGGAGATGGCCCTGCTGCCCCATGGCCAGGCCAYGGCACGTAGGGGATGTCCCCATGCCCATCCTGGTGCTGGGACCCATCCCAATTACTGTCCCGGTGCCGGCCCCCAAGCTCATCCCCATGTCTGTCCCATTGCCTGTGCCAGTGCCACCTCCAAGCCCRTCCCCAAGCCCGTCCCCATGTCGGTGCCCATCCCCGTGCCGGTGCAGTGCAGCCCTCACTCGCAGGACGTGGCGATGCGCTGGAAGGTCTCCTCGCAGACCTGCCGCAGGTTGTTCTGGTTGTCGGAGAGGTCGGGGCCGGCGCATTTGCTGGGATCGACCTCGCAGCTGTCGTCCGAGGTGCAGAGCTGGGCCACGGCCTCGCCTGGGCGCCCCGGGGACAACCCGTGAGGACACCACCCGGCCACCGCCATGGGTCACGAGCCCCCACGCCACATCCCTGCAGATGTCTTGGAGGTTTCCTGCACCCCGTAATGCCCCACGGTGCCCTGCAATGCCCTGGACATGCCCAACGTGTCCTGCACCCCATAACACCCCATAACAGCCCATAACGCCCTGTACCATCTCTTAATGTCCTGGCCATGGCCAGCGTGTCCTGCAGCCCCCGTAATGCCCCATTAGATCCTGTAACACCTGGGCTATGCCCAACCTGTCCTGCACCCCGTAACATCCCATAACACCCTGTAATGCCCCAAAAAGCCCCGTACCCAGTGTGTCCTGGAGGTATTTGCCTCCCACCAGTTTCATGTACTCATCGATGGCCTTGGTGGCCAACGTATTCTCRCGGAAGATGAGCGCCTCACGGTCATCAAAGCGGTCCAGCTCAGCCACGCCGAGGTCGATGAGGAAGGCCTGTGGGGCAGACGGCATCGGTGGGCTTGGGGGGCACCCGGTGGCTCCAAACTACCTTGCCCAACCTGGCCTAGACAGCTTCTGGCTCTGCTGGGACCTCCCGAATTGCCTTTCACATCCCGTCCCAACTCATCCCATCCCCACCTGGGTGGTGCCTGGCTCCCCTGGCACCCATGACTCATCCATCCCATCCCATCCCATCCCATCCCATCCCATCCCATCCCATTCAAAACCCATCTGGGCAGTTCCAACTCTTCTGGCGCCCCCTAAAATCACCTTTCCCGTCCCAAAACATCCCTGCCTGGGCAGTGTCCGACTCTCCTGGTACCCCCAACCTTCTGTGCCCATGCACAACCCACCAAGCAAAACCCATCTCATGCCCATCCCACCATGCTCATGCCCCCCTGGGCCATGTCCAGCTCATCCCAATCCACAGTGCCCACCATGCCCATCTCACCTTGAGCAATGCCCATCCCACCCCAACCCACCATGTCCATGCCACCTCGGGAAATGTCCAACTCAACCCAACCCAACATGCCCATCTCACCTTGAGCAATGCCCATCCCACCCCTACCCACCTTGTCGATACCACCTCGGGAAACGTCCAACTCAACCCAACGCACGGCAGCACCTGCTCTACCTTGGCCTTGCCGGTGCTCTGCAGGACGCGGACCAGGGCCCCGGCCAGCTCCTCCTTGTGCCGCACGGCGATGATGGGCTCCAGGTGGGCGCACAACTCCCGGTAGTGGAAGGTGATGAACTCCGCCAGCTCCTTGTAGCGCACGATGGGCAGCACCCGCACCTCCTGGTAGCGCCCGCGCACCCTCAC
>NW_020451288.1:175111-179167 GCF_003343035.1 Apteryx rowi
GGCGACGCTCACCTTGACGTTCCCGAACTGGGTGGATTCGCTCTCGGCGCCTCGCGCCGCCGTCCGGCTGCTCCGCTCGTCCGTGAGAGGCTCTGCGAGGACGGAGCGGGTGCTGGATCAGACCCTTGCGCCCACGGAGGGGGCAAATCCGGGCAAATCCCCCCTCCCCACCGTGCCAGAGCCTGAGGAAGGACCCAAGTGTCCGTGTCCTCCAGGTCCTGCCCGTGCTTCGTTGCATCCCGAGAACGTGGTCGCACGGCTCCATCCTGCAGCTCCGCGCGAAGGGGGCAGCACCGATGCCCATCCCGGTGACAAAACTGCTGCGTCCCGACGCCGGGGCCGGTGGCAGGGGACGCCGCGGGCCGGCGAGGGGGTAACTCACCTACGTGCGYGGCGCAGAGCAGCCAGCGCCGGGGCCCCATGGCTGGCGGTGGCACCGTCCGCCCGCGCTGCCCCAGCCGGGCGGCGGGGAGGAAGCCGAAGACGCTTATCGCCCGAATCAGCACACGCAGCAGCCCGGAGGAAGCGGTGACGGTGACAAGGCGACCTCGCGCCGAGCACTTCCTCCGYGCGCCGGGCTCGGCACGGGGCAGGGCACGGCGCATGGCGTGGGGCGCGCCGCGGCGCACGGCGGGACGCGTGGCGTGTTGCACAGCGCGGGGCACGGCACGGTGCACAGCACGGTGCGTGGCGTGGGACACGGCGTGGTGGGGAGCACGGTGTGTAGGGCACGGCACGGTGCATGGCATGGTGCAGAGCACGGTGCAGGGCACAGCACGTGGCATGGGGCACAGCATGGGACATGCCATGGTGCACAGCATGGGACGTGACATGGTGCATGCCATGGTGCACAGCACGGGACATGGCATCATGCATGGCATGATGGAGCGTATGGGACATGGCATGGTGCAAAGCATGGGACATGCCATGGTGCACAGCATGGGACATGATGTCATGCATGGCATGATGGAGCATATGGGACATGGCAAGGTGCAAAGCATGGTGGAGAGCACAGCACATGGCATGGTGCACAGCATGGGACATGACACGGTGCATGGCATGGTGCATGGCATGATGGAGAGCATGGGACACGGCATTGTTCATGGCATGGTGCACAGCGCGRGACATGCCATGGTGCATGCCATGATGCACAGCACGGGACACGGCATCATGCATGGCATGATGGAGAGTATTGGACATGGCATGGTGCAAAGCATGGTAGAGAGCATGGGACATGGCATGGCACATGGCATGGGGCACAGCATGGCACATGACATGGTGCATAGCATGGGACGTGACATGGTGCAGGGCATGGGGCTCAGCATGGGACACGGCATGGTGCATAGCATGGGGAACAACATGGGACATGCCACGGTGCATGCCATGGTGCACAGCGCGGGACATGACGTCGTGCATGGCACGATGGAGAGTATGGGACATGGCATGGTGCAAAGCATGGTGGAGAGCACGGCACATGGCATGGTGCACAGCATGGGACATGGCATGGTGCATGGCATGGTGCATGGCCTGATGGAGAGCATGGGACACAGCATTGCTCCTGCCGTGGTGCACAGCGTGGGACACGGCATGGCGCATGGCCTGGTGGAGAGCATGGGACATGGCGTGGTGCACGGCACAGTGCACAGCATGGGACATGGCACGGTGCACCACGCACGGCGCACGGCGAGGGACACAATGCGGCACGTGGCACGGCACGCTGCGCGACGTGTGGTCCGGGACAGTGCATGGCCACGATCCACGGCGCTGGGCCTGCCTTGGTGCACCCACATGCTGGGTGTGCACCCACACGCACGGGGCCCACACCCACGCATGCAAACACCCCCCACGGCGCATGGCGTCCCGTGGCGGGCTCGCTCACCGGGGTCCCTCCTGCCACCTGCCGGGTGCAGGCTGGTGCTCTCGGAGATGGAGCTGCCCGTCCGGTTCCTGCTCCTGAACAAAACCTGACGGCAGAGATGGGTCAGGCACCGCCACGGCACCCACCTCGGTGGCCCCAGGGTGCCCGGGGGCCTCCTACAGTGCCACCAGCCTCACCTCCTCGTCCCTGCCCACGAGCACCAGCTGGCCGTCCACCAGCGAGAAGTTGGAGACGTCCCACACCTGGGCGTCAGGCGCGGGAGCCAGCGGGATGGGTGGCACGCCATGGCTGCTCTCTGGTGCTGCGGGCRCGGAGCAGGGTGTCACGGGTGGCCACCAGCCGTGGCACTGCTAGGCCTGACCATGCCGTTGGTCCCCATGGTGGGGCTGGGGGACACGTGGCTGTGGTTGTGTTGCCATCAGCACGGTGATGCCAGGGCACATGGGGCCATGGCCTTGTCATGGTGGGGCATTGGTGTTGGAGGACACATGGCCATGGTTGTGTCACCATCAGGGCTGAGATGCCAGGGCRCATGTGGCCATGGTCACACCACAACTGGAGCAATGGTGCCAGGGGACACATGGCCATGGCCATGCTGCCCTCAGGGCTGCGATGCTGGGGTGCATGGAGCCACAGTCATGCCATGGTTGGAGCAATGGTGATGGGGGACACATGGCTGTGGCCATGTCACCATCAATGCTGCAATGCTGGGGCACATGTGTCCACGRTTGTTCCACGGTTGGAGCAATGGTGCTGGGGGATGCATGGTGGTGGCCATGCCACCATCAGTGTGGCGATGCTGGGACACGTGGCCATAGTCGTG
Source organism: Apteryx rowi (assembly GCF_003343035.1). Lineage (NCBI taxonomy): Eukaryota > Metazoa > Chordata > Aves > Apterygiformes > Apterygidae > Apteryx > Apteryx rowi. Next base: position 177,814 of record NW_020451288.1, read on the forward strand.
CCACGGTTGGCATCATCACCCACCACCCATCACCTCCAACCTGTCACCATCACCCTTCATCATCACCCCCCATCCATCACCCCCAGTCCATCACCCTTCATCATCACCCACCACCCGTTGCTCCCAACCCATCACCATCACCCCCAACCTGTCACCATCACTCTTCATCATCATCCACCACCCGTTGCCCCCAACCCATCACCATCACCCCCAACCTGTCACCATCACTCTTCATCATCACCCACCACCCGTTGCCCCCAACCCATCACCATCACCCCCAACCTGTCACCATCACTCTTCATCATCATCCACCACCCATTACCCCCAACCCATCACCATCACCCCCAATCCATCACCATCACCCTCCATCATCACCCACCACCCACCACCCCCAGCCCAGCAGGCCCTGTCCCCCCTGACGCCCCCGTACCTGGGGCCGCATCGTGGGGCACCCGCTCAGCCCTGGCCCCGCTCTCCACGGGGCCCTTTCTCTTGGACATGGAGCGCAGGTACTTCTGCAGCGTGGCCTTGCCACCCTCGGGACCCCGYGGCTCCTTGGCCACCTTGGAGGGCGCCGAAAAAGCCCTTTGGAAGAGGGACCGCCGGGCGCTGGCTTTGGCCAGGCTGGGGGTCCTGGTGCCGGAGCTGCCTTTTCCGGTGCCATCCTCGGCACTGTCGGACTCAGGTTGGCTGTAGGAACGTTTCCAGCCCTGGAGCCGGGCCCAGCGGCGGCTGCCCGGGGACGCGGTGGCCCGTTCGGGTTCCCGCTCGCCCGCCGCCACCGCCGTTCGCCACTTGTAGGTCTTCAGCAGCGTCTCGGCTCCYGGCAGGGCTTTCTCCACCTCCATCTGCGGGATGGGGACAGCCGCGGTGGCCACGGCGCTGCGGGTGCCCGTGGGACGGGATGGGAGCCCGGGGTGCAGGGTGGTGGGACACCCCTGCTGGGACACCTCTATCTGGGCACCCTTGTCCAGGCACCCATGTCCAGGCACCCCCATCCAGGCATCCACATCCAGGGACCCACAGCCAGGGACCCATAACCAGGGACCCCCCCATCCAGACAACCCTATTTTGGCACCCATATCTTGACACCCACATTCAGACACTTCTATCTGGGCACCCTTATCCAGGCACCCATATCCAGACATTCCTATCCAGGCACCCACATCCAGGCCCCCGTATCTGGGAACACCCGTGCAGACACCCCTATCCGTCACCCCTATTGGGGCACCCACGTCCAGGCACCCCTGTCCAGCACCCCGGGCTTTGTGGCATGGAAAAGGGTCCCTTCAGGATGGGGTGTCCCCATGGGTGCTCATGGCACGGAGGTGTCCATGCCCACCAGGGGCTCCCC
>NW_020451288.1:179354-184226 GCF_003343035.1 Apteryx rowi
GGAGGTGTCCATGCCCACCAGGGGCTCCCCGTCCCCATGGGTGCTCATGGCATGGAGGTGTCCATGCCCACCAGGGGCTCCCCATCCCCATGGGTGCTCATGGCACGGGGGTGTCCATGCCCACCAGGGTCTCCCCATCCCCATGAGTGCTCATGGCATGGAGGTGTCCATGCCCACCCAGGGGCTCCCCGTCCCCACGGGTGCTCATGGCATGGAGGTGTCCATGCCCACCCAGGGGCTCCCCGTCCCCATGGGTGCTCATGGCACGGAGGTGTCCATGCCCACCCAGGGGCTCCCCGTCCCCATGGGTGCTCATGGCATGGGGGTGTCCATGCCCACCCAGGAGCTCCCCGTCCCCGTGGGTGCCCACGCTGGCCCCTGCCCCACGCCGAACCGGTCTCTCCGCGTGGCCCCGCCAGGGCGCGGCGGCACCGGGGCTCGGCGACACCGGGGCGCGGTGGCCCCGGCGTAGGGTGACACCGGGGGCGGGTGGTGGCCTGCAGCCGCCCTGGCCCCRGGTGCAGGCGGGCGCCGGAGATGCTTCCGTTGGCGCCGCCGCCGCCACGCTTCCCCCCCGGCACCGCCGCTGCCGCGTTTCCTCCCGCCACCTGCTCCTTCCGACGCAAGGCCCCGGTGATGGGCGCCCCCCCCCACCCAAGGGTGCACGTGTGGGTGCAGGTTTTTGGGGGGGGGGGCAGGTTGCACCCCAAGGCCACCTCATGGTGACACCACCCCCATCTCCGGGCCTGTCCCCGGGGGTGGAAGTGAGCCGGGTGCCACCGCGGCAGCACCCGAATTGGGGATCCCGGCACCCAAGCGCCGAGCCGGGGTGGGCGCCCAGGCCTTGGGGTGGGGGGGTGCAGCGGTGCCAGCGCTTTCGGGGGCTCCCTTCACCCCCGGTGTCACCTCCCCGTCCCCCCAAGGCGTCCTTGCACCCGGTGCTCCCCAGCAACCCCCCCCCTCACCCCGTCCTCCGGGTGCACCCGTCGGCGGAGCATCACCCCGAGGTGCCACCCGCTGCCGTGTCCCCCCCCCGCCCCGGGAGGTACCTCGGCCGCTCGCTGCCTGCCGCGGCACCCGGGCTCGGGCCGCCCCGGTTCCTGCCGCGGCTTCCCCATGTGACCAGGCAGGAGTTTCAGGCACACCCTCACCTCCGCCTCTGCACCCGCCGATGTTTTTTCCGCGCGCTCGGGCGGGCCGGCTCGCACGCACTGCCGCCGTATGCTCAGGTCGGTGGGTGTCAGTAGGTTTCAGAGTGAACGGGCGGCGGGGAAAGGAGCGCCCGGGTCTCACGGCATTGGGGAAGGGGGTTGTGTGAACGGGGACGTGGCTCGCGGCAACGTGAGGGTGCCGTGTGCGCGCGTGCTTAAACGCACACGCACACGTGTGCACACACATGAACGTGTGCATGGACATACATACACGTGCAGGTGTGCACACGTGTGCACACGCGTGAACATGTGCATGGACATAAATACACGTGCAGTGTGCACATGTGTGCACACACGTGAATGTGCACACGGGCACAAATGCACACACAGGCGGGCACAAATGTGCACACACACACACACGCGTGCACAGATGCTGCCGCGCGCACACACCGCCTTACACGCGTGCACATACGTGTGCAAACACACATGCCACGGAGCACCGAGCCCAGCAGCTGGGAGCAGGCCTGGACGCCTGGGTCCCTCGCTTAATCCTCTCCCACAACCGCACGGAGGCGGCGCCCACCCCCACCCCGTGCCTCAGTTTCCCCCAGGGCTCTCCCAAGCCGCCGTCCTGGCACCGGTTTTATTGCCGGGAGTTTTCCAGCCCTTTGGCTGCTCCGGGTTCAGGACAGCTCCGGCGTCCATCCAGGCTGGCGCCCATCAAGCCGGGGTCCATCCGGGCCAGGATCCATCAGGTCAGGACCCATCCAGACCACGATCCGTCCAGGCTGGCACCCATCAAGCCGAGATCCATCCGGACTAGGATCCATGCGGGCCGGCATCCATCCCAGCCGGCATCCATGTGGCCAATCCTCACTGCGAAGCAAAGAAGCCGCGGTCAGTCCCGGCATGCCACATCCCCATCCCACCGTCCCCAAATCCTCAGCTCCCGCAGCGCTCAGCTCGGGCTGCCATCATTAGGCTTCAGAGTGAACGGGTGCTGAACTTGCCATCATTAGGTTTCAGAGTGAACGGGCGCCGAACTCGCCGCGCYGCTCGCCTGGAAACCCCGCCAGGTCTCGATCTCGCGGAAGAGCGAGTCGCCGGGACATTCGGTGCGCCCCATCTGCCGGTGACCGCGCAGGGCGTAGTCGGGCCGCAGGCGGCCGGCCCGCACGGCGCAGGGCAGGAAGGCGTCGCGCACCAGGGCCAGGGTGTGGGCGTCGGGCGGGCTGGCCGTGTAGTCGCCCACGTAGCCCACGCCGTAGCCGCGGCGGTTGTAGCCGCGCGTATGGGCGCCCACCCAGCGCCAACCCCGGCCCTCGTAGAGGTACCCGTCGGAGCCCACCACGAAGCTGCGGGAGGTGGCGGCGTTAAAACCGGGCGGGTGCCACCACCGCGGAGGAGACTCCCACCCATCCCGGGGGGAGGACACCCGGCACCCTGGGACTCGCCTGTAGCCGATGTCGTCCCAGCCGCGGGCGTCCTGGTGGAAGCGCTGCATGGCGCGCATGGCGCCGGCGCAGGCGGCGAAGGTGCGGCACGGGGCGCCCGGCTCATAGGTGTGGTGGATGTAGACGAAGGGCAGCGGTGGCTTCAGGGCGCTTGGGGTGCCCCGGTAGGGACGGGCGCCCCACATGCACCGCGGCACCACGGCCGGGCACTCTGCGGGGGGTGGGGGGGGGACACGCGGGAGAGGGTGGCGGGAGCGCCGCGAGCCGCCCGGGAGACCCTTGGGATTGGGGACGCCTTTTGGGGATGCGTGGAGATGTGGCCGGGGACCCGCTTGGGGACACGGCAGGGCCTGTCTAGGGGACGCTGGTGTCTGGGGACCCCCTGTCCAGGGGACATGGTGGTGTCTCTCTAGGGGACGCGTTGGTGTCCAGCCAGGGGACGTGTTGGTGCCCAGGGACCCTCTGTCTAGGGGACAGAGCGGTGCCTGTGTAGGGGACACGGTGGTGTCTATCCAGGGGACCTCCTGATGTCCATCCAGGGGACACCCCAGTGTCCATCTAGGGGACATCCTGATGTCTATCCAGGGGACATCCCAGTGTCCATCTAGGGGACCCCCCGGTGTCTGTCAGTCAGAGGACACCCCGGTGTCCATCTAGGGGACATCCTGAGGTCCATCCAGGGGACATCACAGTGTCCATCAGTCAGGGGACACCCTGGTGTCCATCCAAGAGACATCCCAATGTCCATCCAAGGGACACCCCGATGTCCATCAGTCAGGGGACACCCTGGTGTCCATCTAGAGGACATTCTGATGTCCATCCAGGGGACATACCAGTGTCCATCAGTCAGGGGACACCCTGGTGTCCATTTAGAGGACATCCGGAGGTCCATCCAGGGGACATCCCAGTGTCCATCTAGGGGACACCCCGATGTCCATCAATCCCAGACCACGTGGCACCGATCGCTGCCCGGAGCTCGACTCCCCGCCAGCAGCACCAGCTCCCGGGTGTCCCCAGGGCGTCCCACGCACCCACCCAAGCGGGTTCCCCGATGCCACCCCAGCACCCTGCACCCGCTCCTCCACCCCGGTGGCCCCGCGCCGCCTCCCTACCTACRTAGGCGTCCGTGAAGTCCCGCGCCGCCCGGCGAGCCATGGCCGCCACCTCCTCGTCCCCCACGTCCTCCAGGAGGGACCGGGTGGCCGGCAGCACCCGCAGCAGGCGCAAGGCGGCCGCCACCTCCTCCTCCAGCTTCTCCGGCGCCGTGCGGGCGCCGAAGCGCCCGCGCCGAAAGCTGCTGGGCGCCCGCTCGCCCACCGCGCCGGCGTAGTAGTAGCTCCGGAGCAGGACGGCGAGCGGCGCCRGCTCCTCGGCCAGGCGGGCGCCCAGCAGCACCCCGTCCATCGCCCCGTTGGCCACGGCGTCGGGGAYGGGCGAGGGAGGACCCGCCAGGGTGAAGACCTGCGGGTCCTCCACGTCGTCCCAGCACCCGTCGGGCCCCAGGGTGGCCCGGCTGCCGTTGGCGCGGGCCAGCAGGTAGGAGGTGCCCAAGGCTTCGGCCAGGGTGACGGCGTAGAGCGGGTCCACGGGCGCCGGGGTGGCCGCGGTGGCGGGTGCCAGCGTCGCGGCGCGCTTGAGCCCGACCTCGAGGCCGGCGAGCAGAGGGGCCACGGCCACGGTGGAGCCGTCGGGCGCCAGCACCACGCCGCGCTCGGGGACCTCGGGGTGCAGGAGCTCGGCGAGGAGCGCCCGCTGCTCCGGGTCCAGGGCCGGCGGGACACCCGGTGGGACGCCCGGTGGGACGCCCAGCACAGCGCGCAGCAGCGGGGTGCCGCCGCCGCCCAGCGCCCGTCCCAGCTCCGGCGCGCCGCCGGCCAAGTCCTCCGTGGCGTTGGTGGCCTCCAGGGCTTCCACGATCTGCACCAGCGTGTCCATGTGGCGCGGGAGGTGACCTGGAACGAGGGGAAGGTGCCCGGAGCAAGGTGGGTGCATCCGGAGCAAGGTGCACCTGGAGCAAGGGGAAGGCACCCAGAGCAAGGTGCACCCGGAGCAAGGTGCACCCGGAGCAAGGCAAGAGCACCTGGAGCAAGGTGGGTGCACCCAGAGCAAGGTGGGTGCACCTGGAGCAAGGTGGGTGCACCCGGAGCAAGAGGAAGGCACTCGGAGCAAGGTGGGTGCACCTGGAGCAAGGTGCACCAGGAGCAAGGCGAATGCACCCGGAGCAAGGTGGGTGCACCCGGAGCAAGGCAAGAGCACCCGGAGCAAGG
>NW_020451288.1:184619-193421 GCF_003343035.1 Apteryx rowi
ATGCACCCGGAGCAAGGTGGGTGCACCCGGAGCAAAGCAAATGCACCCGGAGCAATGCAAACACACCCAAACCAGGCCGAGCGTGCTCCGGAGCCCGTCCGCACGACCGGAGCGAGGCGAACGCACTCGACGCCGGATGCCGGACAAACGCGTGCGGAGCACCGCGAAGGTGCCCGGAGCGAAACAACTTCATCCAAAGCCGGATAAACGTGTCCGGAGCAAGACGAACGAGCCCGGAGCAAGCGCAAAAATGTCTGGAGYGAGGCAAAGGCTTCCAAAACAAGGCGAAAACCCCCGGAGCAAAGTGAACRTGCCCGGAGCAAGGGGAACACATCCCGAAAAACGACGTACGTGCCAGGAACAAGGTAAACGGGATGGGAGCAAGGTAAACAGGATCGGAGCCAAAAGAAGGGGCTTGGAGCCAAATAAAGCGGGATCAGAGCAAAATAAAACAGGATCGTAGCAAAATAAAGTGGGATTGGAGCAAAATAAAACGGGATCAGTGCAAAATAACCAGGATTGGAGCAAGATAATCAGGATCGGAGCAAGATAAAATGGGATCGGAGTAAGATAAACGGGATCAGATCAAAATAAAGAGGGATCGGAGCAAAATAAACAGGATCAGAGCAAAATAAAATGGGACTGAAGCAAAATAACTGTGATTGGAGCAAGATAATCAGGATCGGAGCAAGATAAAATGGGATCAGATCAAAATAAAGTGGGATCGGAGCAAGATAAAACAGGATTGGAGCAAGATAAATGGGATCGGAGCAAGACAAGCGGGCTCGGAGCAGGCGACCATGTGCACGGCATCGGCACGGTGGGTCCCGGCGACCTCCCGGCCGCGGCCCCGAACACCGGCCCCGATCCGGGTGCAAATTCCACCTCCGATTTCCCGCAAATGGGGGGAAAAAAGTGACCGGAGGTGCCCGGGATAAAGCGAACCGTGGGGAAACAGTGGGAATTTTTGGAAGCGCCAGGCTATGGGCGGGAGAAAGCGTCCAGCCAGCACACGGACATGCTAAGGACACGCTAAGGACACGCTAAGGACATGCGTGATGCAGCCATGCCGTGTTCAGGGGCACCTGCCAGTGCCACCGGGATTGAGCGCGGCCAGGACACGGGATTCGGAGATGGCAGGCGCCGTGACACGCGTGACGTGGCGTGACGTGGCGTGACGTGGCGTGCCGTACCTGTCGCAGGCGGGGTGCAGAGGCTCAGCAGCAGGACGAGACACCGCACGCGTGTCGGCAGCATGTCGTCGCGGCCGGCGCCAGCACACGCGTGCCGGGGGGGGACGCCGGACTTTGTCCCCTCCCCGGCGGCGCGGACGTCACCGGAGCGAGGCCTCGGCGCCGGGGGGGGTGGGTGGCACTTGCGGCTGCGTGTGCAAGGCGGCGTGCACGCAGGCATGTGCGTGGCGTGTGCGACGGAGCTTGCAACGTGGCTCCGTGTGGAATGTGCACGGATGGGGTGTGTGTGCATGCGTGTGCACGTGTGTGCATGTATGCACGTGCATGTGCATGTATGCACGTGCGTGTGCATGCACAGGGATGCGTGTGCATGCACGGGGTGTGCATGTGCAAGCATGGGGACACGTGCATGCACGGGGTGTGCATGTGCACGAGCGTGCACAGGGGGTGTGTGCACACGCATGTGCGCAGGAACACATGTGCACATGCACGCGTGTGCGTGGGGTGCATGTGCATGCACACGGGGTGTGTGTGCACGTACACGCATGGGGTGCGCGTGTGCACACGCCGTGTGCACGGGTGTGCGCGCATGTGCGCGCATGGGGACGTGCGTGTGTGTGTGCCGATTTGCATGTGTGCACGTGTGCAGAGAGCGTGTGTGTGTGTGCACACGGCTTGGCACACGCGTGTGCACGCACAGTGGCGTGTGCGCGCGTACAGGCACCCGTGTGCGTGCGCAGGGGTGCACGGGCGTGTGTGTCCGTGCACACGGGCGCACGCACACGCGTGTGCGTGCACAGGCACCCGCCTCCGTGCACGTGGGTGTGTGTGCATGCACACGCGTGTGCGTGTCCGTGCAGAGGCGTCCGTGCGCGTGCACACGCGTGTGCGTCCGCCCCGCTCCCAGCCCGGCTCCTTCCCGGCTATCGCAACTCCCGCACGACTGGTTAAACTGGGTCCCGTCCAGGGGCGGGGCTAACGTGGGGGCGGGGCTTCGCCAGGCCCCGCCTCTCCAGCAGGGAGCCCTGGGTGGCCCCCGCCCCCACCCCGGGGTGCCTTCTCCAGCGGCTCGTAAGGGTTGTGCTCCCTCTCCTGGAGGTTGCTGGTGGGGTGGCACCGTGCCCGGGTGTCCCAGCACCCACGGGTGGGGTGACAGGGCTGCACCACGCCGTGGGTGGCCCAGCACCCACAGGTGGGGTGACGGGGCTGCACCGCGCCATGGGTGGCCCAGCGCCCAGGACACGCTGCCAGGATGCGTGTTGGGGACCAAAGTCTCTAGGACACGTGTTGGGGCATGATGCCACCAGGAGACATGTTAGGTGGGACAAGGCCACCAGGACACATGTTGAGGGGGGAGGTGTCACCAGGACGTGTTTTGGGAGGGACAAGACCACCAAGACACGTGTTGGGGGGGGTGATACCATGAAGACACATGTTGGGGGGGACAAGACCCCCATGACATGTGTTGGGGGGGTGATGCCACCAAGATACGTGTTTTGGGGACAAGACGACCAGGGCACACGTTGAGGGGGGACAAGACCACCAAGACATGTGTTGGGGGGCCATGCCATGAAGACACGTGTTGGGGGGGGTGATACCACCAGGACATGTGTTGGGGGGTCAATACCATGAAGACATGTGCTGGGGGGGACAAGACCACCACGACACGTGTTGGAGGGGTGATGCCACCAGGACACATGTTGGGGGGGGTGATACCACCAAGACATGTGTTTTGGGGACAAGACCACCAAGACACGTGTTGGGGGGCAATATCATGAAGACACATGTTGAGGGGGGTGATACCACCAAGATACATGTTGGGGGGGACAAGACCACTAGGACACACACTGGGGGGGACAAGACCACCACGACGTGTTGAGGGGGTGATACCACCAGGACACGTGTTGGAGGGGGGTCAATACCGTGAAGACACGTGTTTGGAGGGGCGATAGGATGGAGACACATGTTGGAGGAGGTGCCACCGCCACCAAAACACGGGTCCAACCACCGCCGCCAGCACACGTGACCGTGGCACCTCCCCGGGAACGTCCACACGCCCACACCCGACCTTGCCACCGCGGCGCAAAGTCCATCACCGGTCACGTGTGAGCGTGGGGTGCGGGGGTGGGGGGGGAGGACCGGAGCTGCCCGTGGCCGTGGTTGGAGGTGCGCGGTCATGCCGTGGCCGGCGTGGGTGGCCCCGGCCCTGCTCCTCGCCGCCGTGGCCCTGCTCTTCGGCGGGCTGCGGCGCGCGGCGGCGGCCAGGCGCCGGGTCCACGGCGCGTGGCGCCACCTGCGCCGCTTCCCCCGTCCGCCCTGGCGCAACTGGCTGCTGGGCCACATGGGCATGGTAAGAGCACGCGTGTCACCTGCCGTGGGGCGCCCGGAGGGTGGGGGGGGGACCGTTTCGGGTGCCCATCGCTGCGGTGAGTGCGTTGGGGCTCAGCTTGCTGTGGCAACGCCTCCCCCCCACCCCACCAAAGCCACTGGGGTGGGGAAGGAGCCCACGTGGCCAAGCTGTGGGAGGTGGCCTCCAGGGTGAGGTGGCCATGGGGGGGGTGGTGGCCCACGGACCCCACAGCAGAGCCACAGCACCCCCCCACCGCGGGTCTGGCGTCGGAAGGGTGGTTTGGGTGTCCCGGCTGGATGTGTTGCGGCACCAGGATCCAGCCGTGGGCACGTGATGCAGCCGTGGACCCTGTATCCCATCCGTGGACACGTGTCCCTTCCATGGACCCCTTGTCCCAACTGTGGACACCTGTCCCTTCCACAGACCCCATGTTGCACCCATGGACCCCATGTCACATCCATGGACCCATATCCCAACCATGGGCATGTGTCCCATCAATGGACCTCATGCCCCATCTGTGCACGTGTCCCGTCTGTGGACACATGTCCCACCTGTGGACACGTGTCTCTTCCAAGGACATGTGCCACATCCATGGACACATGTGTCCCATCCATGGATACATGCCCCATCTATGGACATGAGCCCCATCCATGGACCTGTGTCCCATATATGGACCCCGTGCCCCATCTATAGACACGTGTCCAGTCCATGGACATGTGCCCCATCTATGGACATGTGTCCCAACCATGGTCCCTATGCCCAATCCATGGACACGTGCCCCATCTGCCTACACGTGTCCCATCCATGGACATGTGAGCATGTCCCCAAAACCAGCCTTGAACCCAAAGTGTGTCCCCAAGGTGGCCATGAACCCACGACCTTGGCCAACCTGTGCCCATGCTGCAGGCGAAGAGCACGGAGGAAGGCCTGCAGAACGTGGACAACTTGGTGGGGCAATACCACCACTGCTGCGTCTGGTGGATCGCACCGTGGCAGCCCGTCCTTCGCCTCTTCCACCCTGACACCCTCCGGCCCGTGCTCCTGGCCTCAGGTAGCCTCGGGGTGCTCCTGTCCCCCTCGTTCCCCCCAGGCTGGGGTGGTCTCCAGGCCACCCACACATGGATGGGGCTCTTCCAGCATCCCCCAGCTGGCCCATGTCCCACCCCGGGGTCTGGGGACTCGGGGCCGGAGGACGGATGCTCTCGTGGCACAGCGCGCTGCAGTGCGGGGGGACGGTGGCATCACGGGGTGGTCCTCAGTCCTGCACCGAGGGTCCCCGGGGCACCCAAAGCGTCCCCCACGGTTGGCCCGGCGAGCACCCAAACACCCGGCTTTGCTCTCTCGCAGCCTTCGTCGCCCCCAAGGACAAGCTCTTCTACGGCTTCCTCAAGCCCTGGCTGGGTGAGTGGGGACGGGCGGGTGGCGTCGGCGGCGCGGTGGCACCCGCGGGTGCCCGCCTGGACGCGGGTCTCTCGCCGCAGGGGACGGGCTGCTGCTGAGCCACGGGCGCAAGTGGGCCCGGCACCGGCGCCTGCTGACGCCGGCTTTTCACCCCGACACCCTCAAGTCCTACGTGGGCATCTTCAACCGGAGCACGGAGATCATGCACGTGAGGTTCCTCGGCACACGGTGCCCCCGCGCGGACCCCGACCTGCACCCAGACCCCGCGCCCGGACCCTGACCCACACCTGGACCCCGAACTGCACCCCCTGCCCTGCACCCGGACCTTGCCCTGCACCCGCTGCCCCACACATGGACCCTGCACATGGACCTCAACCTGCACCCAGAACCTGCCCTGCACCCGGTGCCCCACACATGGACCCTGCATATGGACCTCAACCTGCACCCAGACCCTGACCTGCACCCGCTGCCCTGCACCCAGACCCCGACCCACACCCGGACCCTGCTCCCCAACCCTCACCTGTGCCCAGACCCCAACCTGCACCTGGACCCTGACCTGCACCCACTGCCCCACACCTGGACCCCAACCCACACCGGGACCCCAACTCACACTGGGACCCAGCACCTGGACTTCAACCTGCACCCACTTCCCTGCACCTGGACCYCAACTCACACCCAGACCTCRACCCACACTGGGACCCCAACCAGGACYTGGACTTCAACCTCYACCCACTTCCCCACACCCASACCCCRACCCACACCCAGATCCTGACCCACACTGGGACCCCAACCAGCACCTGGACTTCAACCTGCACCTACTTCCCTGCACCCGGACCCCAACTCACACCCAGACCCTGACCCACACCCAGACCCCAACCAGGACCTGGACTTCAACCTCCACCCACTTCCCCACACCCAGACCCTGTCCCGCACCCGCAGGCCAAGTGGTGGCAGGAGGCGGCGGGGGCACCGGTGGTGCTGGACGTCTTCGAGCCCCTGGCCCTGCTCACCCTCGACACCCTCCAGAAATGCATCTTCAGCCACGACAGCCACTGCCAGGAGTGAGCGTCGCCAGGGGCCCCAGGTCCCCCCGCGTCCACCCCGGTCCCCTYGGGTCCCCCCCTGGGTCCTCACATCCACGGTCCTGCAGCCAGGTCCCCCCTGCCCCAGCTGGGTCCCCACCGATGTCCCCCCTTGCCCTGGCTCGGTCCTCCACTGGGGTCTCCCCCATCCTGGGGTCCCCCCTTGTCCCATCTTGGTCCACACCAGGGTGTCCCCCAGGCATTGCACCCATCAAGGTCCCCCCTTAAGCCAGCTCTGTCCCCTGCCAGTGTCCCCCCTGCCCCAGCTGGGGTCCCTCTCGGGTCCTCCCCAACACGGTCCCCCCTTTACTCTGGGTCTGTCCCTCACTAGGGTCCCCCTGGTGCCAGCTCAGTCCCCACCAGGGTCCCCCCACCCCAACTCTGCCCTTTCCAGCCTCCCCCTCTTGCTCCTGGAGGTCCCCCTCGCCTCTGTCCCCACCAGTGTCCCCCAACACCCCAGCTCTGTCCCCACCTGGTTCCCCCTGCGGTGTCAGACCCAGCCTGGCCCATCGTGTCCTTGCAAGCAGAAGAACTACCCCATGTCCCCACGGCAGCCTGACACCGACTAGGAGGTGTCCGGGCTGAGGGGACACATCCGGTGGCCCGCGGCGCCCGTCCCCAGCAGTGACCCCGTGTCCCGCAGGCGGCCCAGCAAGTACATCGCGGCCATCCTGGAGCTGAGCGCCTTGGTGGTGCGGCGCCAGCAGCRGCTGCTCCATCACCCGGACTGGCTCTACCGCTTCTCGGCCGACGGCCGCCGCTTTGCCCACGCCTGCGCCGCCGTGCACGGCTTCACCGCCGCCGTGGTGCAGCACCGGCGCCGGGAACTCAAGCACCTGGGCCACCAGGCCTGGCTGGAGGGCCACCAGGGCCAGAGCATGGACTTCATCGACCTCCTGCTGCTCGCCAAGGTAGCGCCGGGACAGGGATAGGGATGGTGTGGCCGCAGGGAAGGTTGGCCATAGGGTGGTGGCCATGGGGGGGGGTTGGCCATGAGGAAGGTTGGCCATAGGGTGGTGGCCGTGGTGGGGAGTAATGGCCATGGGAAGGGGTGGGCCGTAGGGTGGTGGCTGTGGGAGATGGTGGTGGCCATGGGAATGCTGGTGGCCATGGGGAGAGTGGGTCATAGGGTGGTGGCTTTGGTAGACAGTGGTGGCCATGGGGGGAGTTGGCCATGGGGAAGGTTGGCCATAGGGTGGTGGCCATGGGAGACAGTGGTGGCCATGGAGAAGTTGGCCATGGGGAAGGTTGGCTGCAGGGTGGTGGCCATGGGCAGACTTGGCCATAGAGTGGTGGCCACATGTGGCCCCTCCACTGCCACGCTCCCTTTGCAGGACGAGGACGGCAGGGACCTGTCGGACGAGGACATCTCAGCTGAGGCCGACACATTCATGTTCGAGGGTGAGGGGGTCCTGGGGTGCCACAGCGGGGTGGGCGGTGGGTGCTCAGAGCCAGGGGTCCCCGTGCTCACCCCTTGTCCCTGCAGGCCACGACACCACGGCCAGCGGCCTGGCGTGGCTGCTCTACAACCTGGCCTGCCACCCCCACCACCAAGAGCGGTGCCGCCAAGAGGTCCGGGAGCTCCTCAAGGACAGAGAGGTGGAGGAGATCGAATGGTGAGAGACCCCCTGTGGCCCCCGCCCCCAATTTAAGGATGCCGGGGCCACCGTCCCTCACACCGTGGTCCCCGCAGGGAGGATCTGTCCCACCTGCCCTTCACCACCATGTGCATCAAGGAGAGCCTCCGGCTGCACCCGCCGGTCACCGCCGTGTCGCGGCGCTGCACCAAGGACATCGCGCTACATGACGGCCACGTCATCCCCAGCGGTACGGCTCGCCCACGTGGCCCCCCGCAGCCTCGTCCCTCCTGTCCCCCGTCCCTAACGTGGCCGTTTCCATCCCACCAGGGACCACCTGCCTGCTGAGCATCTACGGGACACACCACAACCCGTCCATCTGGCCCGAGCCCCAGGTAGACCCCCGGTGACCCAGCCTTGGTGGCACTGCCACAGGACCCACCAGGGGACGATCATGGGGTGGTTGGGCACCCCAAGGTGGCAGCGTCCCTGTCACTGTGGGCTGGGGCCATGTGTCGCCGTCCCGGTACAGACATGTTGACCCCATGCCACGTGGCACTGTGCTGGCATGGACATGTCCCCCTGGGCCATGCGTGGCTGTCCTGGCACAGACACGTCCCCTGTGCCACGTGTCCCCCACTGATGTGATGGCGTCCGTGTTGCCCCAGGTCTTCGACCCGCTGCGGTTCAGCCCGGAGAACACGCAGGGACAGTCCCCGCTGGCCTTCGTCCCCTTCTCTGCTGGGCCCAGGTAAGCCCCATGGGGGGGGACACGTGTGTCCCCATGACCCCTCCCGGGCACATGCGTGGGGGGGGTTAGTCATCCCTGCACCGAGCTGGGGCGTCACGAAGGCCACACTGGCCCCATCCCCACGTTTCCATGAGGCTCCGCCATCCACCGCGTCACCCCGTGGCCTGCTGTCCCACGTCACCCGCCATGGCCACCACCACGAGTGCCCCAACCCCTCTGGGCGGCCACCAACGCAACCCGTGAACGGGGGCGTCCGGCCGAGCTTAGAGAGGGCTCAGACACGCTGGGGTCCGCGAGCGTCCCCGGCATGGCGGCGGCGTGACGCGGCAGTGACGTGGGGACGCGGGTGGCCGCAGGAACTGCATCGGGCGGAGCTTCGCCATGGCCGAGATGAAGGTGGTGGCGGCGCTGACGCTGCGGCGCTTCGCCCTGCGCCCGGCCGAGCGCC
>NW_020451288.1:194681-195975 GCF_003343035.1 Apteryx rowi
GGGACCGGCCCGAACCCCCCTTCTCCCGGCCGAGGCCCCCGGTCGCCGCCGGTAACGGGCTCCCCCTCGCAGAGACGGAGCGGCTGCTGGGCCGCGGCCCCGGCTACGGCACGGTGGAGCCGCCGGCCGAGGAGGAGGAGGAGGAAGAGCTGCGCCGCCGCCTCAAGTACTTCTTCATGAGCCCCTGCGACAAGTACCGCGCCCGCGGGCGGCGGCCCGTCAAGCTGGGGYTGCAGCTCGCCAAGATCCTCCTCGTCACCGTGCAGGTACCGGCGGCACCGGGGGGCGCCGGGGGGGCTGTCTTGAGCTTGGGGACACTGGGCATAGGGACATGGGGACACTATGGAGCACAGGGACACCAGGGCTTGGGGACACTGGGGAGCACTGGGGATGGGGACACTGGGGCACTGGGCATAGGGACATGGGGACACTGGGGAGCTTGGGGACACTGGGGAGCACTGGGCATGGTGACACTGGGGTGCGAGGACACTGGGAGCACTGGGCATAGGGACACGGGGACACCGTGGAGTACAGCGTCAACAGGGCATGGGGACGCTGGGGAGCACTGGGGCACAGGGACATAGGGGCGCGAGGACACTGAGGCATGGGGACATAGGGACACGGGGACACCGTGGAGCACAGCGTCAACAGGGCATGGGGACACTGGGGAGCACTGGACACCGGGCATAGGGATATGGGGACACCATGGAGCACTGGGACACCAGGGCTTGGGGACACTGGGGAGCACTGGGCATGGTGACACTGGGGCACTGGGCATAGGGACATGGGGACACTGGGGAGCTTGGGGGCCCTGGGCATGGTGACACTGGGGTGCGAGGACACTGGGAGCACTGGGCATAGGGACACGGGGACACCATGGAGCACAGCGTCAACAGGGCATGGGGACACTGGGGAGCACTGGGGCACAGGGACATAGGGGCATGAGGACACTGAGGCATGGGGACATGGCATTGGGGAGCACAGGGACACCAGGGCTTGTGGACACTGGGGAGCACTGGGCATGGGGACAGTGGGGCACTGAGCACGGGGGACATGGGGGCACCAGGGAGCTCAGGGACACCAGGGCAGGGGGGCACCAGGGCACAGGGACAGTGGGGAGCACTGGGCATGGGGACACCTGGGAGCACCAGCCTGGGGGACACTTGAGCATGGGGACACCAGGGTGGGGAGTAGAGGGACGCTGGAGCGTGGGGGGACACTTGAGCACGGGGACACCGGGGACCCTGTGGGGGGACACTGGGAAGCACAGGGCATGGGGACACTGAGGCACTTG
>NW_020451288.1:196530-202452 GCF_003343035.1 Apteryx rowi
ATCCTGCTCCCCGCGTTCGGAGCAGAGCCGCTCTCGGATAGGAGCCGGGCTCCATCCCGGGCAGGGCTGGTGGGGTGGAAAATTATCCGAGGGGGGGAAAAAAGCGACCTGGCCGCGCTCGGTCCCGTCACGAGGTTTGGAGGAAGCTGCCGGCGCGTGATCCTCTCCTGGCGCAGAGAATTGGGGAGGGAGGGCGAAATCCCGGTGAAAGGGAAGCACCCGCTTGGCCGGAGGGACGGCACCGTCCTTGGCGGCTTCCTCCGAGGCCGTGGGGGGAAGGAAACAGCGCTTGGATTTGGAAGGAGAGCGGCAGATAGTAGGGAAATGCCTCGTTTAAGAGCCGCGCTGGGGCTTATCCGTCCCCTGGCTGGAGCAGGACAGCGCTGACGGTGGAAAAAGCTTCATCCAGACACTTTTTTGGCCGGCAAAGCTCCCGCAAAAGAATTGCTGCAGCATAAGGATAAGGGGAAACCCCAAAAGAAAGGAAGAAGATCAGCAGCATCTGCTCCGCTGGTCGTATCCCAGTGGAAAAGCTGCTCGGCCGTGCCAGGGAAATGCGAGGAGACGGTTTCCGCCCCATCCACAGGGAAATCTTAGTCCCGCTCTCCCTCAGCTCATCCTCTTCGGGCTCAGCAACCAGATGGTGGTGACCTTCAAGGAGGAGAACACCATCGCCTTCAAGCACCTCTTCCTCAAGGACTACGTGGACGGCTCGGACGACTCGTACGCCGTCTACACGCAGCGCGAGCTCTACGAGCGCGTCTTCTACGCCGTGGAGAAGGTGAGRGCCGCGGGCGGATGGGGAAAAGCCGGGGGGGGGAAACGTCCCAGTGTCCGGCCGCTGAGGGAGTCTCCTCTCTTCCAGTACCTGGCCGTTCCCAACGAGACCATCGGGCGCTACGCCTACGTGCGGGGCGAGCACGGGGCCAACCGCTCGGCCCTCATGCTGTGCCAGCAGTTCTACCGCAAGGGACGCATCGACCCGGCCAACGACACCTTCAACATCGACCCCAAAATCGTCACCGGTGGGTGCTCGAGGTCACGGTGGGGTGTTTTGTGGGAGTATTTCCTCCTTCCCGGGCTCTTGAGGGGCCGAGGGTTCTCCTGAAGGTGCTTCTCTGCCGCAGATTGTCTGGGAGTGGAGCCCCAGGAGCCGCAGCCTCTGCCGCCGGAGCTGGACCGCAGCTACAGGAACTTCACCCTCAAATTTCACAAGTAATCGCCGTGGCCTCTTCCGTAGCCTTTTCCGTAGAGTCCGGGTCCTCTGCAGCTCCCCCACCCCAGCCGCGGGGCCATCGGAGCGGGGATCCCCGTGCAGGGAGTTTCTCGCGCTAACAGCTTTCGCCCGGCTGCTTTTCGGAGTGGAAAAGCATCCGTTAGCATCAAAACTGCTCGCGGGCCGGAGACGGATTCCAGCTGGTGCCGAGAGGGATGTGAAACTGGTCGTGTGAGACGCAGCCGCTCTCCGGCTCCCCAAAACTTGGTGCTGCCACAGGGCATCGTCTCGGCTCTGCTTCCCCTTCTCCTTTCCGGCGGCGGTGCCAGGCGGAGAGATGCGACGTGGCTCGTGGTTGCTTCCTCCAGAGGCTCCGGCTGTGAAACACTGGTGCCTCTGAGCTCGGAGATCCCCCTTGCTGGGCTTAAACCGGAGCTGTGTCCTGCTTTCTGAGGAAGGATTGGGGTTTTGGGGGGGGGGGTTTCCTTTCCACCTCCCCATTTTTCCATTAGGGAGTAGATCCCCCTTTATTTCCCCTTGTGGGACACATTTCCTGGCCGGGAGCTTCCACTGCCTCCAGTCTCTCCACCTCCCTCTTCAACTTGGGATCTGGATAGGACCCAGGCGCCTCTCCAGCATGGAGAAAGGGGGTCGATAACTCCTGCTGTTCTGCCGGCGGGGTGGTGGGGGCTGCGCGGGTTGACCCCCGCCCCGGACAAGCCCCGGGAAGGAACGTTCACCGGCGTCCCCCTCCCGCAGGCTCATCAACGTCACCATCCAGTTCAAGCTGAAGGCCATCAACATCCAGACCATCATCAACAACGAGATCCCTGACTGCTACACCTTCACCATCACCGTGAGTGCGCGGCGGCGATCGGCGCGGTGACGCGGGGCGGTGGAGGGGGGCAGAGCCGAGGCGTCGGGGAGCCGCCGGGCAGGTTTTCCACCGTCTTCTTCTCCCAGATCACCTTCGACAACAAGGCTCACAGCGGCCGGGTGAAAATCCGCCTCGACAACCGGGCTGACATCAAGGAGTGCAAGGACCCCAGCGTCTTTGGCCGAGGTAAGGTGCCACGAGGGCGCGGGTCCGGCCCGAGCGCGGCGTTTGTTCCCTAGCGGGTGCTGCGTGCCAGGCGAGGGCTCCGGATGCGCCCTGGGAACCCACGGCGTCGCTCGCTGAGAAGATCCCCCCGGGCGTCTTGCAGGTGACAACTCCTTCCGGCTCTTCTTCGACGTCATCGTGCTCCTCGTGTGCTCGCTCTCCTTCATCCTCTGCGCCCGCTCCATCATCCGGGGCCTCATGCTGCAGCACGTGAGTGACGGGCAGAGCGGGAGCGGGCTGGTCTTGAGCTGCGGCAGGGCCACCGCGTTTCGGAGGTGGCCCCGGGCGTTGAGTCGAGGTTGCGGCTCCCCCTTTGGGCGAGCGAGACTTAACGGCTGTGCCTAGAGGAGCCGGTTTCTTCTCCGCGTGCAGGAGTTCAGCCGGTTCTTCCGGCACCGCTACAACCAGAGCGTGTGCCTCTCGGACCGCATGGAGTTCCTCAACGGCTGGTACATCCTGCTGGTGGTGAGCGACGTCCTCACCGTGCTGGGGACCATCATGAAGATCGGCATCGAGTCCAAGGTGCGGGGACGGCGGTGGGGCACGGCGGATGCCGGACATGCCGGGGCTGCTGGCCCCGAGGGCCCTCCCGCCCCAGGGAATGACGTTTGCTTGCCCGCCGTGGTGGCCCACTAGCCCGTGGCCAGCTATGGAGGGGTGGCGAGGGCCACCTGAGGCGCTGGTGGGGGCTGAGGGACCGTGGCTCAGGCCCGTGCCACCTCTGTCCCCGCAGAACTTTGCCAGCTATGATGTCTGCAGCATCCTCCTGGGCACCTCCACGCTGCTGGTCTGGGTCGGGGTCATCCGCTACCTCACCTTCTTCCAGAAGTACAACGTGAGTGGCCTTGGGGACACATTGTGTCCTGCTTGAGCTCAGGGGACAGTTTCTAGGGTGGGAATGGCCTGCCACCGAACATAGAGATGCCCAGGTGGGTTCAGGGCCACCCCACCACTGCAGCGCCTTGGGGCTCCCGTCCTGCTCTTCCAAGGACCTTGGAGTCGCACGAGATGTTTCCACCACACGTCCTCACTGGGGTTGTCCCCTTCCCCTCCCTCCGACACCCTCGCGGAGGGAGGATGGCAGGTTAATCCCGACTCCGTTCTTCTGCCAGATCCTCATCGTCACGCTGCGGGTGGCCCTGCCCAACGTCATCCGCTTCTGCTGCTGCGTGGCCGTCATCTACCTGGGCTACTGCTTCTGCGGCTGGATCGTGCTGGGCCCGTATCACGTCAAGGTGCTGCTCCTGGGCTCCTCGGATGGGGTTTGCCCCCCCTCCGGGGGCCGCTCCTGCCTCGGGACGGTTCCCTCYCCTGATTTGGGAGGAGATGGGAGCTGGGCTGGTTCCCGTCTTGGCTCCTTGGGTTGGATGAGGCCCCAGTTCTTGCTCCTTGCAGAGCACCGAGGTGGTTTGTGGGGTGTTGAGCGCTTGACCACCGAGGGAGGGCTGGGAATTTCCCTGGGGACTATCGGGAAAGGACTGAGATGACCTCAATCGCCTCCCGTCCCAGTTCCGCTCCCTCTCCATGGTGTCCGAGTGCCTCTTCTCCCTCATCAACGGCGACGACATGTTCGTGACCTTCGCCGAGATGCAGCAGAACAGCTACCTGGTGTGGCTCTTCAGCCAGATCTACCTGTACACCTTCATCAGCCTCTTCATCTACATGGTGCTCAGCCTCTTCATCGCCCTCATCACCGGCTCCTACGAGACCATCAAGGTGAGGCCGCAGGGGGCGAAGGGATTCAATCCCGGAGCTGAAATCGCTCGCTTCCGGAGCGCGATCYGGCCCTGAACATCCCCGGTGTGTCCCCGCAGCACCAGTGCGAGGGCGAGACGCCCGTCTCGCAGCTCCACGCCTTCATCGCCGAGTGCAAGGACAGCCCCAAGTCGGGCAAGTACCGCCGCGAGAGCACCGCGTCCTGCTCCGTCTTCTGCTGCTGCGAGAGGTGGGCGCCTTTTCCAGGAGCCGCCGCGCATCCGCTCGGGAGCCGCCCGGGCTCTGCCGCCCCCGTTAACCGCGCTTTTCCCTCCCGCGTGCCCAAAAGAGGACGATTTAGGGTTATTTTGCTGCTGGTTCCTCTCGTTACGGGACGGTCCCGCTCCGATCGTGGACTTCCAGCCCTCCCGTTGGCACCCCGAAGCGGCTCTGCGCCCACGGGGACCCTCTGGGGGCTCCAGGATTCGCCCTGGGTGCCGGCTTCCCCCTTTGACCATCCTGTTGGGTTTTGGAGGGGTTGGGACTGTCCCATCGGAGCAGGGCTGAGCCGAAACCTCCTTCTCCCAATGGATCCAAGATAGATAGATAGATATAATTTTTTTTCCTTGGCTTTTCCCACAGGGCTTCTCTGCCGGACAACGCGCTGCTGGTGAACTGAGGGATGCCGGCCTGGCCGCACGGACTCCTTCCGGCTCCGCGGATGCTGGGGCCGCTCTCTCCGCACRCCCTTTTATTTATTTTAACGTCGGCTTTTAGCAGCGCCGGAGCTCGGCACCCCCCACCGAGGGGGGACAGGGTGAGATGGCGCCCACGTTATCCGGGGCAGATCTCGAAGCGCCGGCAATCCGGGATGGTTGCGGCTCCCCCCCTCCTTTTCCCGCGATGGATGTGGTGGCTCCGTGCTCCGGCACCCAAAACGCATCCCCTGGGCTCGGACCCTGGGTCCCGCTGGGGGGAAGCTCGTTCCTGGGGCTCCCTCGGTGCCACGGCTTTGGCGCTGCCGAGCCGGGAGTTGCCTCCAGAGCTGAGCCAGGGTGAGAGTGAAACGGCTTCCTCTGGGGTCGCTCCCGCGGGGAGCTGAAGGGCGCTTTGTTCCCCCTCCGCTCTCGGCCCCGTGCCGGGTGCGGGCTGGCACCTCCCGCTCCCCGCATGGCCCCGGATGGCGCTGGTGGCTCTGTGTTTTGGCTCGGGTGAACGCCGAGGCTGTTTACGCGCGGACGGGTGAAGGGCAGGTTTTGTAACCGCCGGAGCAGCTGTTCGCCGCTGGAGCGGGGCCAGCGGCTGTCCAGCCTCTTCCTCCTCCTCCTCCTCCTCCTCCTCCTCCTCCCAGCGGAGCAAAGGGGCGGCTGAGCCAGCACCAGGCTCTTGGGCCGGATTCGTCCCCGATGCAGGGCATTCGCTGCTCCGTTTCCTCCAATCCTGCCTTTCACTCCTGAACTGAGTTGTGCCTGGTCTCAGCTGTGGCGCTGCAGGTGAGGCCCCTTCGCCCCAGCCCTCGGTCACCGTTTTGGGGCCCTGTCGAGGAGGAAGATGGGGCCGGATGGCGCCGCCGGGCCCTAGTAGGGTGCCCTGTAGGGTGCCCCTACCTAGGTGCCGGGCTGCGCTGGGCGAATAAAGTATCCTGGGAGGAAAAGCGGCTCTTTGTTTTTTTGGGGTGTTGCCCCAGCCCCCCGTGGGGTGGGTGGAGGGTGCGGTGGGTGCCGGCACCTCAGGGTGTCTGTGGGGCAGGGGCTGGATGCTGGGTGCTGTCACCCTGGGAGGCACCAGGGTGCTGGGTGCTGTCACCCCATGGGGTGAGAGCCTGGCTGTGGGTGCTGCTGCCCATGGGGCACTGATGGGTGCTGTCCCCCCGTGGGGCAGGGACTTGGTGGGTGCTGTCGCCCGTGGG